>NW_025833151.1:0-290842 GCF_002878395.1 Capsicum annuum | reverse complement strand
TATACAAGAATTTGTAACTCTGCAATTACTACAGGATAAAATAATCAATGAATATATCTTGCGAAAAAAGTAAATTATTAAAAGATATTGAAACAAAATATCCACGCACAAATAAAAATAGATTCATTAGAAACCTACTAAATCTATTTTACCTATTAAATCCGCGCACCCCCCTACAAATGGTAAGGCTCTATATCTTAGGTAAATAAGTAAATGCTTAATTATTTTTTATATAGATAGTTAAATAATTAGGTGAAAAAAATGAAAAAAAAAATGATTTTGTCTTTTAAGTAAAGATCTAATAATTATAAGTTTAATTAATTGCAAAATCCTAATTCTTGTCAATATCATTAATTATTTCAACTACTGATTCTCGTGTAATCAATTAGCGGAGGCAACTAATTACTACTTTTTTTTTCCAATGGACAAATTCATTCTGCATAAAATTTCTTTACTTTAGCTGCCAAATAAAGGCCTTTCAAAATTTACTGTCACATAAATCACATGTGAAAACGAGATAATGTGGACGAATTGGACAATAATAGCGCCCTCTAATGTACAATTTTTTATGACAATAAAAATTATTCGTCTGCAGATACTACTGATACACCAACAGCACATACAATGACTTGTTAGTCAACTTCTCTATACCCTTCAAGTTTGATATTTCAATCACATATGCATATTCAAACACTTTTGCATCACCATACTTAAGTAAATTCATAGTTGCACAAAGAATGCCAACAGTAGCAAACAGATCGTCAACCACCAAAGCTCGCTCACCAGCTTATACTACTGCAATATGCTTCTCAAGACAATCACTTCTATATGCATGCCTTACTTTCCAGTAGGTTTATCATTTAAATTGTTGATGCATGATGTTTTTTAACGAATGAGAAATGATACGATCTATCCAACTATTAACAATATAATATGATATGATACATTATGAAACAATACATAACAAATATCGAAATAAATTGTAAGAGAATTAAGAATTTTAAATACATTGTCATGCACCCAGTTTGAATTCATTTAGCCAAAATTCAAATTAAGTCTAATACAAGCCTTGCAACTCAAGAGTATCTGAATCTCTAGATGAATTTCATTGAAATCGTAGACACGTTGGAAAGGATAGAGCAAAAACTACCCCATTCCTCATCAATAGCATAGGGATTATTAGGATTTGTTTGAAGGAATTGTAGCATAAGAGAGCACCTATAGCAGAACCTCTAGGAAAGAAATCACGGCCTAAAAGTGCTTCAAGGATGCTTGACTTCCAACTACTTTGACTACCTACAATAGGATGCCATATTATTTCCAAATCATATATGTAGATTTTAAAAAGAATTTGGTATCCGTACTACTAAAATGTACTTCGGGGCACAACTCTAGAGAACAGAGAAAGGAAAAACACGCATCTCAACTTCCATATTACCCAGAATAACATTAACTCTCGCACGATAGAATTTTTCTCCTCACTTGTCACGACCCGATTTCTCAAGTCATGATGGCACCTACCTTATCTCCCCGTAGGCAAGCCAAGCCATAGCCCAGAATAATAGGAATAGAACTAACATGCAAAAATAAAAAAGATTGTGTATAATGATAGCAATAGTAATAACAAGCGACAAACAAAAAGGAAACAAATACCATATATGAAAACAAAGGAAGGAAAAAATACCAAATACACAAACGAATCCCTCCCAAGACCTGGTAAGGTCGGTACTAGAGCCACTACTAACATATACCCAGAGTACTAGACAAAATCCAAAATATACTCAATATATACAAGCAGTCTCGAGTACATAAGACTAAACTAGAGTAGATAGAGAAGGATCAGCCTTTGACGACATTAAGCTCACTCTACTCTGAATCAGTATTGAAAGGTAGGAATTACGCCAATGTTGATTGCCACTACTCGAATCTGTATAAAAACTTGTAGAAGTGTAGTATGAGTACTAAAGCAAAAGGTACGCAGTAAGCATTATTGGCTGACTGAGCTAAATACAAAGAAAAGGTATTACTATAATGCGAGGGTGCAATCTAAGTCACCAGAAAATTAGGGATAGAAAAGTAAACAACTACCAAGTTACGCAAATGTGGTAAAGGAACAAATATAAATAATACAAAAAATAAATAACGCAGTAAAAATAAACAAACCAAACAAAACCTAACTGGCCCCCCATAAGCCCGCTAGGCATACTGAAGAAGAAAATTAACCCAACCGTACCCCTATAAGTTGGTGGACACACAAAAAGTAATTAATGAAAATAAACATAAATAATTAGTAACTGAACCCCCTTCCACGAAATCATAAGCCATCCATATGTGCACCGAACTTGAACAGGCACCAACGGGTAGTAATGAGAGGCCAAAAACCAGAATCGAACTGGTAGTGATGGATAACAATAAGAGAAAACGTGATGAATTCGAATCGGACATAGTGAGTAGTAACGAGAGACCACATATATAATATACAGCATAGCTTATAATCAGATGCCAAACTTGAATCGAAACTCAGTTGAACCACAACCATAATTAGATGTTAGACTCAAATCAGAACTCAAAGAAACCACAACCATAATCAGATGTCAGACTCGAACCAAAACTCAAAAGAACCACAACCATAATTAGATGCCAAACTCGAACCGAAACTTGAAAGAAACCACACCAACTATAATATTAAATACCATACCATACCATAACAATGTTGAAGTGATACAAAAATTCACAATCAATGATAGAAATAAAGTATATATTGAACCTGAACAGAAGCAAATATACATCTAATTATAGTATGCAATGTCTTAATTTAAAAGGGGAAAATTTAAGATTTTGTAATTTAATTCCACGTCCTAATGTGATAGACACTATATTATATTAGAATACAAAATACAAAAATTTACTAGAATGGGGTCCTAATTCGGATAAAAAAAAGTGTAATACCCCGCATGTTTCTAATCTAGGAAGTGAATAAGTATTCCTATGTATGAAATCTCTTATCCTGTGATTCATACTTGAGTACATGAATTACAATGAATATCCTAGTGATAGGATAGCTTTGATGCATTAAGCATGTTCATATAAGTCACTTAAGGTAATACAAGCTAAGAGTTTTTGAATCCATCAAGTTTTAGTGTTTGATTTTGCAAGGTTCATATTTTAATAAGTAAATTTTAATGTGGTATTTTGGATGATTTAGACCCACCAAATTATAGATAATCGAATTAGCTTTCCAATGATACCAATTTTGCCTTAATCTAATACCCGAGCAAAAAGTTATGCCCATTTTTGTGAGAGACAGTAAGGATAGGCGATTGTTTAGGCGCCGCCCAACCAAACATAGGAGATTGGTTAGGCGCCGCCCAACCTAGCTTAGTAAATCACTTGAGCACCACCTAAGTCAGTTCCAGGTGCCAAAAACACTCCGTTTTGAGTTATTTTAAGGGTAATTAAGTCTTTTAACACTCCTTACACGTCACTAAACTTAACCCTACGAAATATATAGCTTCTAAACATATTACAACCCTAGTATCTCTCAAAGCTCATCATACAAGAGCACTAAAAGAGTAAAACAACTAGGGGTGCATAACTAAGCTTGAAGATCTGATTTCAAGGAAATTCCTCCGTCAATCATCAAGAATCTTTCTTCTAAGGTATGCGTGAGTTGATTTATGGACTCCTTTCATCCATGAAGCTCAAGAACCATTTTCTAAATTTTGTATCATGATGTTTATATTGTTGGTGGTTGATATTCATGTGGTTGGAGTTTGATGATGCCTAAGATGGGATCTTTGTATGTTTATTGTGAGGATATGGTGGTATTTAACGTATAAATATGTGAAATTGGTGGTTGAATATTTGTAATCTTGATGAATCCACCTATGACTAAGATGTGCATGTAAGGTGTTTGTGAAAATACCAAAGGGAATAGAAATCATGCTTTTATGACATAATAAGTCCTAAATGACTATTCCATGTTCTAATTTTATGTTCAACGTGATCCCCATGCTATTGTCTTGAATTAAAGAAGTTGTACGAGATGCTCATGATATTTTTGTGATATGGAATGACCATGTTATTGAAGCCATGCAAGTATATACATGTTGTGTGCATTCCCGATCATGTGATAGTTTGTTGAGAATCATTCTTATTATGAAAGCCTTACTTATGATATTGTGAATTGTGGACTCAAATCTTATGATCAAGTTATGTCATGTGTATCAGTTTCCTTATATAGAGTCCTGGGGGTACTTGTACCTGAAAACTATAGCTGTGTGCCTAGATCCATGTCATGTTTCACGATATCTGAACTCAAGCTATGATTCCATAGACTTCAGTCAGTCATGTGACTCAGGAAAACCTCATGATCATAGTCAGTTGTTAGATATCAGTAACATTCCGCAAGTCAACAGAATTCAGTAAGATTAAGTCATGCACAGTCAGTTATTCATGTCCAGTCCCTCAAGATGAGAGTAGAGGTTAGCACCGAGTGAACCCAAGGATGGGAAATCACCCGCCAGTTCAGTGTGTGATTCTTAGTAGTCATCCTTGTGTTCCAGAATTACATATCCAACGTAGGTTGAGACATCTTAACCCGTTAGATTAGGGTTGATGAGGTGGCTTAACCCGTCAGTTTAGGGTTCCCATCATTCTCATTGAGTACACTCCAGATAAGGGTCACTCATAGGCTGTCCTTACCCGTGGCACGGTATTAACACCCCTCCAGTCGGGGTAAAGATTGGACCCTAGCTTAGCCATAATAGCATACATGGGGTATGTCGGTTAAACACTACTTCCCACAGTTTTCGTATCAGTCTCAATAAAAGAACTCAGGGTATTCTTCAAATTTTAGTATATACAGGACTGTCAGATACAGTCTCCCATGTTATCAGTTTCAGTATCAGTCATGACAGTTATCAGTAAACCATGTATTAGCTTACAATTCATGCTATCACATATTCACGGTCCCAGTTTCTATATATGTGTTTTTGCACTTCCACGTTCATATTAGTCAGTCAGTGTTATTCATGCATGAAACCCTTTATGTTCAGCCTACCTTCCTCGTATACTCAGTACTCCAGTTGTACTGACGCATTTGCGCTATGGTGCTTTCTTTCCATGTTACACCATAGGTTCCGAGACATGACCTCCAGCCCAACAGTAGCGGTAGCATTCCAGTTACAGAGACACAGTGAGTCCTCATTGATTCGAGGACAATATGATTTGATACATTTATTTATTTCTTCAGTTTAGTTTTATGGATTTAGTTGGAGACATGTTCCTTCAACTCCTTATTCAGATAGTCTGGAGGCTTTCAGATTTATGTTTAGATTTACGTTCAGACTTAGCTTTCAGATTGAGTTGTTTTAGGTATTTTCACCCACATGATTTTATTCAGTTGAACCTTATGGCCTTAAAGTTTTATGTATTCCATATTATTATATCATGATTTGCAGTATACAGGTACAGATATCAGTCATGGGTTAGCTTGTGGTCCCTCGGGGTCATGAGCATGGTGTAGCATTCTGGTTCAGCGAATCGAGGTGTTACAAAAGGAAATGTTACAGATATCACTTGGTACACAACTACAAGTACTTATCAAACATTAGCGTAATAGTACATAATTTCAATAAATAAGTTCAATCTAAAGGTAGAGTAATCCTAACCTACCTAGATACCAAGGCTCAAAACTTCTCTGAGAAACCTCTGAATAATGCTCTACTAGAACCTGGCTTGAATAACTTGTTTTAGATAATTAACTTCTATTTGGAGATCAAATAAACTACCAAAGTGTTTGGTACCACTAAACTCCTCTCAATGCATGCATATGAATAGATTTGAAGATGCTAGAAGATAATATACTACACCAACTCTAACATAACCTTTGAGCAAAAATAAAAGAACTATCGATTTTGATAATTGGCTATATGACAAAAAATACCAAATATTTGGAATTGAAATCTTTAAGAAAAAGAAAGTGGTAGAGTTTTGTGACCTAAATTCCATTACACATCCATGTATGAGGTAAGAAATTGATGTTAGGCCACTTAACAATATATTGATGTCCACATTCTTCAACCCCCACGTATGGTGGTAGTGGCCACACCTAACAATTTTTTTACATTGCGTACATATTTGGGTATTGTATAGGTTCGTGGTAAAAGAAATAACATATTTTGAATATATCAAAGCTAATAGAAAATTATTTCTAATAAAACCTTTATTATATAATAATAGTATTTAAGATTTCTAGAGTTACTATCTCTACTAAAATGTTAATAACTATAAAAGCTACTATAAAATAATATAAATATATCATAAATAAAGAATTTTTTATACAATTTAAAAATATTCAAGAAGGGTAATAAATTATATTTCTACCAAATGCTAATTTAAGCTAAGTAATCCACAATATAGTAGATATTACTAAAATTCCCAAACGAACCACCTGGGAACCGCACTATCAGACCCAACAAGTCATAAATAACTTGGGGCAGCTATAGAAAAACTCTAGACCCCAAAAATGTATAAAAGACAAAAAAATGACCGTGAGGGTCACTACAACATCCACTACTAAAAGAACTTTCGTCCACAAAAGTAAAGCGTAAAGATATACCTAAGGGCTCAAATAGGTAGGGATACTGGGTGTGCATATCATGCTCGGGAGGAAGGCCAGGTAGGTCGGTCAAAAATACATCAGCAAGCTCACAAACCACAGTGACAGAGTCATACGATAGACTCTCAACACTGACATCTCAAACATAAGCATGAAATGACTCACATCCCCTCGATATCAGTCTCCTAGATGGAATGAAAAAATAATCCCCATCGACACGCGACTATTAGAATCCTGGCTCACAATTGGGGTATGCATAAAAAAGCTAAGGTAATATCTTAGCAAAACAATCCAAGACCGCATGACAAGGAGATAACAAATCTATGCCTAGAATCACATCAAAATCTACAATATCTAGGATAATGAGATCAACCTAAGTACCAAACTCTCGAACGATCACCAAAAACGATCTATATACCTGATCTACTACTAACGAATCACCCACAGTGGTCACTATACATAATGACATAGATAAAGACTTCGAACATAAACCTAACTACAATGTAAAATAATCATAAACATATAAAAATGTGGAGTCAAGATCAATCAACGCAGAAGCTGGCTAATGGCATATGGAAATCATAACTGTGGTCATAGAATTCGAAGCCTCAGCCTCAGATCTACTTAGTACAAAATACAAATAAACCTGTCCACTATTGGATTGGGTGCCTGTTCGACCACCTCTAGAACTCTTGGGACCATTTCCTCGACTCTGTGTATTAGCCCTACCTAACTTTGGCACTAACCTAATTGGTTGTACAGTCAAAACTGAAGGCTTAGTCATTCTATACTGAGTACATTCATGGGTGAAGTGACCAACAACCCCACAGTGATAACATACCCTGAGCACCCTACTCTGTCTAGAAAGTCTGGTAGATCTAGAATGATCACCCTGACTCAACGGTCCTAACTGCACACCCCTCTACGGATGGCTGGTGCTCTAACTACTGGAACCACTAAAACTGGGATGACCCCTATCTAATGGCTAAAGATATTCCTAGAATAGCTGACTAAACTAACCCTAATACTGAGAAGCCTACTACAGGGGGTACCTACTGTGAAATCCTCGACCTATGACTGTGAATCATTATAGTTACCCTAGTAATGAGGTCTCTTATTGCTGCCCCTTGGGCCTCATAATCTATCTACTCTATAGAATAAACATGCTCAACTATCTTAGAAAAAGACTTTCCTAAAGTCACCAAACTCTGTGTATCCCTATGAAGTGATAATATTAATCCCCTGATGATACAACCATGAAAAACACCAAGAGCACAAGACCTTTTTATAACGACCTGATTTTCTGGAAACGAAACATCACACGGTGCTCATGATCCCAAAGGACCACAAGATAACCCTTTATTAATATCTGTACTTGGACACTGCATAATATAGATAATAAATGTAGAACCTAGCCATAAGGTTCAAACGTCTAAAAAAATACTCAAAATTTAAAACTAAATACTAATACATTTGTCCAAAAAGCCTCTAAACTGTCTGAGCTGTGGAGTTGATGGGACATGTCCCCAACTAACTCTATCTACAAAAAAATAAACTAATCTAATGTGATAATAAAAAATAAGGGTCATCCTAAACTGAAGAGGACTCACTGCTACGTCTATCATTGTTGACTAAAACTGAGCTGCTAAGGGTACTCTGGATCTCGTGCCTCTGAACCTATGGTGTCAAATAAAACACCATAGCGCAAATGCATCAGTACGGGAATATAACAAGTACGAAGATGAGATAAGGCTAAATGTAAGAGCTTATGCATGAACAATTACTTAACTGAATAATCATAAGAATACTGAATAAGGACATATGCATGAATGCACAAACCATAACAGAAAATATCGCAACTCGAAGTATTGAAACTCAGATACTGCTTTACTAACATCTGAACTCACTACTAACGTCTGAGATACTAAACACTGGATCATCTGATACTGATAAATGAGTATTATAGTTGAAATCAGTCTTATCTAGCGAGTGATCTCAAAAATTGATAATACTAAAATAGATTAACTGAATCTACTCATATCAATGACTGAATTTTATGCTTTCTACTCTCGACTGACTGCATCGGAGATAAACCTCTTTAACGGATAATTTCAGAATCTACTATCAATAATAAGAAAAAATTATATCTGAGATCAAACCTATCTAGCAGAAAATCTCTGAATCTGATAATAAGATTACTCAATTAAATCTGAGACTGAGATCAAGCCTATCTAGCGGGTGATCTCCGAATCTGATAATAAGATTACTCGGCTGAATCTGAGACTGAGATTAAGCCTATCTAGTGGGTGATCTCTTGATCTGATAATGAGATTACTCAATTGAATATGAGATTGAGATCAAGCCTATCTAGCGGGTGATCTGTAGATCTAATAATGAGATTACTCAACTGAATTTGAGACTGAGATCAAGCTTATCTAGTGGGTGATCTTTGGATCTGATAATGAGATTATTCAACTAAATCTAAGACTAAGATCAAGCCTATCTAGCGGGTGATCTCTGGATCTGATAATGAGATTACTCAATAAATTTATGTAAGACCATGCCTATCTAGCGAGTGACCCATGAATCAATAGAACTATCTGAGTTCCTCACTAAGATAGATGAATGTATCTGACAATCCTGATTTCTGAGTTCTTTTCTGAAGACAGATACTGAAATTAAAACTGTGGGAGTGCTCACTTAACCAACATGCCCCGAATCTGAACTGGTAGGGTCCAACCTGTAATCTCAGATAAAAGGGTGTCAATATAATGCCATGGGTAAAGACCTCTCTGGTCAATCCTCTCTAATGAGTGACCCTCGTAGGAAGTCAAGCCTAAGGCAGTGTAATAGTCAAGCCTAATGCAATATCCCATATTCTCGTGCTATAATTCTAACCGTCATTCCTATACGTCTAATCTCTAATCCAAGTTATTCTCATATGAATACAAGTTTCATGATCATTATACTAGTCTATGGAGTAGTTTAGAGGTGAAAAATATTCATAGAAATGACCTAGAACAAAGTTGAACTAAAACCAATTGATTCATCCAAAGTTTGACATTTGATTCTACAAGGGTAAACTTCAAATATGTATTACTATAAATATACATGGAATTTTTCATCCCAAGACCTATCAAATTGTAGATAATTTAATTATCTTTCCAACGATACCAATTTAGCAAAAATCCAATACCCGAGCAAAATGTTATGCCCATATTCGTGAGAGGTAGTAAGGGTGTGCGATGGGTAATGCACCGCCCAATTAAATTTGTGTGATTGGGAGTGCGAAGCATACTTAAATGTATGCCATAGGTCTTCCATGGGTTGTGCACCGCATACTTCACTTCCAAGTGCCAAAAATACCCTTATAAATGTCTATAACACGGGATTTAACTCACATAACACCAAAATAAGTTTACATTCTCTCAAAATCACCAAGAACATTCATTAGGATTTCAACATAAAAATTCAAATATCTCAAGATTCAACCATGAGTTTTCAATAATTCTTTAAGATTCGAAATACCCATTCTGAGGGCTATAAGAAACACATATTATTTTTATGAATAGAGACCCAAGCTTAAGAGTTCATCCAAAGCTTTAATTGAAAGGTATGTGGGGCTTTTCAACAAGAACATCCTTTCGTTCTTATGCCTAAAGTTGGTTTTTTTTTATAAAGATACATGGTTTTATATATTTTCCTATGAATTTGAAGTATGACTTAATACCTGATATTGCTTTCATGAGAATGTTGACATGGTTATACATAAAGTTGAATTTTTTAGAGTTAAAGTGATTTATACATATGTCTATGAAGTAAAACATAAATCTTGATGGTTTTATTGTGATATTATTATATGGGTCTTTGAACCCTATTTGAACTTGATATTTTGAGAAATTATATGTCATAAGTATCTTGTGAATTGAATAATTTGACATGATGTAGAAAGATTTGACCTTTTTGGTCGTGAAAAAGTTGATTTTGAACCTAAGTGAGAAAACAAATCCACACATTTGATTGATTTATGATAATAGGGGTAGCATATTGTCTCCTGATGCAAATTGTTGAATTATTTATTGTGGATTTTCTTTAAAGTTGTGAGCCTGAGGCTGATTAAAATTTCTGAGCTAAGTCTGGGAGTAGTATTTAGCAACGAGCTGGAAGTGTGGTACTTCCCTAGAACTAAGTTCCCCCATAGGATATAAGCCTGAGGATGATATAGTAATCACTAGTGATTCAAATGACTAAGGTCCTACTCTGATGGCAAGGATAGGGCAGCTCTCCCCAACGTGGGTTAGACGTTGGACTCCATGTAGCTCACATGGTTTATGTCGGTTATGAGAAACTCCCATAGTGTGTCTCTACTATATCTAAGATAAGTGTGTATAGTTTGAAACTGTGATTTTCTGAGAAAGTTTCTTGTTTTTGAAAGATTAAAGTGTTATGTTCTAAAGAGAATTTTTTTAAGACTTGATTACTTTACAAGTTTGATACTGTGAAGAAAGTGAATTGAGAACTTATGTAATGACTCACATGTTTTACTTTACATGTATTATTCATCCATGACTTTGATGATTTAATTCAAGCTAAGTGAGTCATTTATATCAGCATTCATGTTTCTTATAAAATTGTGATATTCGATTATTGAAATTGCATACACCCCCATATACTCGGTAAATTTCCATGGTACTGACTTACATATTCATATGTGGGATACATCTTCTCATAATATAGGTACAAGTTGTTGCACACATACCATATGCAGTTATTTTACAGATTCCAGTCAGCACGTGATAAGTCCTTTTGATTTAAGGGCTTAAGTTAGTAATACAGTTCGAGAAGTATTGTATTTGCTTTATTCAGTCATATTGAGTGGGATAGTCGGGAGTCATGACCCGAATAGCTATAGTCAGTACTAGTAGAGGCTTCATAGATAGTCAGTAGAAGTTGATGTATTCATTTTCAATTTTGGTTGTAAAAGTAGAGTTGTAATCTTGTAAATTCAGTTTTGTATCTATCATATTCAGAAAAGAGTTATTTTCGCAAATTTGTATAGATTTATACTTTTTATTCAGTTGCTTATGAGTTATGCCAGTATAAGGGTTAGCTGGGTTCACTTATGACCCTAAGCACTATATGACATCTAGGGACCCAATTTTGGGGCATTACATCTATCTAGCGGGTGAAAATCCTTCTCTAATGGGTGACTCCTACATCTTGTACTGGCTACCCAAGTCCGTTTTTCTTTCAGATTCCTCCCCAGAATCCATAATGTAAATTTATACTTCCCTATCTACGTATTATTCTTGAGGTAGCACGATCAACAAGTTTCAGTTCCTCCCTAGATAATGCTCTTATATTTGCTAGCAGAAGTTTTAGAAGTTACACAAAGCGACTTAAGAGGAGCCTTCTAGTGTGTTATAAGTCCCTCAAATTTAAAGTTATGCCCTCATTCTTATAAGTTATTCAATTAAGACAGAGTAAGGTGTATTCTTAGATTATTGAATATTGTGTGTCAAATTTCTATCTCTTGTCTTACGTAATTTTGTTATCGTTGTGTTTGTGAAAAAAATCAAAGTCTAGTGAGGCCGTGTGGGGCCTATTTCAATTCACTAGCATAGTTGCTTTGTTATTCATCTAATTTTCTTGTTCAAAACACAAAACCAAAGTTTTGTGAGGCCGTGTGAGGCCTATTTCGATTCACTAGCAACTTGTTATTTATATTGTTATTCTTGTATTAGTTGAAACTGTGGGTTTAGAAGTTTAGTAACAAGAAAGGTGGTAAGGGAGATTTATTAAATATGTATAGCTAAATTTTGTTGCTTATGCTTGAATTATTAATGAAGTGATATACCTTTGTTTGTTAATTTAGTGAAGTTAGAGAAGGAGATTATTAGTTAGATGGATTGTTGTTTGCTTGAAGTATGAAAAGAGTTGTTGATGGTGTTTGTGGTGCTAGAAAAGTACAGTTTATTGGTGAAAGTACTTGGTGGTTGAGTATTGTTAATTTAGGCTTTTCTAAGATTGTAAAAGGAAGTTTAGTTGAAATTTATAGAGCTATGAAAGTAATTTAGGCGTGAAGATAGGTAAATAGTAATGATGTGAAAAAGGAGGATGTGTTAACGAATTATGAATAAGATAGGCCATATGATTATGATCGATTGTCATTGTGTACTAGTTTTTCTTAATGCTGTGTTCTATAGTTTTGAAGTGAGAATTGTGTATGAGATTGGGTTGTAAATCATGTTTAGCACTAGACATTAAGTTTGAATAGTTGATGGCTCGGTTGTTGCTCCTAGTTATATGGAGGTGATCTAGCAGGCCTGAACAGTGTATGCAAAAGGGTAAGATCATGTGTTCATAATTAAGTATGATGTAGAGGTGTGCCAAGGTGCTATGGGGATGCATTATTTTTGAGGATTATTGCATATTATGTGGTTAGTAGTAACGTTGAGTTGCTAGGTGGTGAAAGGCTAGTTAGATAATTTATGATGTTCTTGATAGCTAAGTTAAGGAGTTATGATTAAAGATGTTGAGCCTTTTAAGTATGATTATTATTCTCATGGTTTGGGAAAAATATAAGTATAGAAGTATGATCTTGGTAGGCTATGATTATGTAATTAGAGATATAGGTATGGTTGCAAATGAGAGTGTAAGTCTTTGATGATGATTAGTGAAGCTAGAAAGTTAAGGATGGCATATGGATGGGTTATTCAAGAATGAAGTCAGTAAGTTTGAAATTAGTTTATTCTTATAAGTTTAGCATTTATGTGTAGATATTAGAATGATGAAATTATGGCTTAATCTCAAGGATATGGAGTAGACCATCATGCTTACAATACCAGCTTTGACCTAAAGGGGAGATGGTTGGTGAAGAACCAAACCAAGTTTTGAGAATTTAATTATGATACATGTCAATAATGAGTTATGATGAGATAGTGATCCCTTCTTACTCTAGATTGTTCCTTGGATTTCAGGCATTACAGCACCAAATCCATCACTTCTGTGATAAATCCATGCCACAGGCCTATGCTTATACTCATCATGTATACTCAAGCCCATTCTCCGCTTCTAGCACGCATGTAACAGCTTCACTCAGTGATTTGATTTATCTCTCATGAATCTATGAACTCCAGTCTTATGTTGAATAGCTCATGATAAGTATGAAATCATGTTTCAGAGTATGACCAGTTTTTAGACTCATGATACTAGTCAAGTTCGCATTATATCATGCATGTCCTCAACTTAGATTTATTTAATGAATCCATGCCTTTGGTATTTTATTCCTCAGGCTTAAGATAAGTGTTAATGTTATGTATTGTAGTTTTCGTGCTTCAGGTTCTTATGTGTTAGACCTTCGGTAACCTCTTCCTATGTTAAGATAGTGGCGATGATAGTGGATAAGCAATGGTTTAGATGTGAGAGAGTTGATGACCCTCATTAAGAAAGACTATTTATGCTTTTTTATCTAAGGCTAAAGTGTGAAGTAAGATTGAGGCTAAGTCTTTTATACATGTCTTGGTTAGTTAGAATTGTGTGTATGTTCTTAAGAATAGTGCAAGAAAATTGTTGTTGATAAAGGTTTAGAGAATATGCAAAGTATGACTTTATGTGGTTTTGCCTTGAAGTTCATACATGTTTTCAATGATAGGCTTGAATGCCGTGTTGGGTGTAAGTGGACGGATGCAATATGCACTAGTGAATCAATAGTAAGTGTTTTGAGTTAGTCATTGAAGTGGTAAGACATGTTATGCTTAGGGTGTGAACTCTAAAATGATATAGAATATTGAACCTTATAGTTTAGACTAGTTTGTAGTTTGGCATGTTGCATCTTGTGATTTAGGGTTAGGATTGATCATGGTGAGAGAACTTAGTTTAGTTTAGACCTTAGTAGAAAAATTTCGTAGTGCCAATATAAGAATCGTAAGTTGAATCAAATGAGTATGGTATTTAAGGGTAATAGTATAGTTGAGAGAGCATTTGAGAAGTGATGCTAAGCTTGAAAGTAAGAAGTTGCATTGCCTGCGGCCTAGCAATCCTATCCTAGTTTATGAGTTATATATTTATATTCCATGCTATAGAGTTATATCAATGTTTTGATTCCTTAGTCAAATGTCTTGTTCAGAGCATGCCCAAAATTCTTTGTTCCCTAATGTCAATAGAATTTCGTAGAAAAGCGCTGAAGAAATACTTCATTTAAGTATGGGTAGGCAGTATGATCCAGTACATATAGCCTATAATCTAGTTTGGCTAGCAAGGAGATAAGCTCTTATAGATTCTTAATTTTCTAGCTAGTCTTACTATCCACAGTCTTATACGTATGCACATTCTAAGAGGTAGTGTATTTGCATCCAAGTAAATTATAAATTCAGCTCAGTTCATACATCAGTTTTAGTGTCAGACTTAAGTCATGATTCAGTTTGTAAGTATCCTGTGTAGTATCTCCGTCTCTTCCTAGTATTTTCACCAAATTATTATCATTCGGGGACGAACGATTCCAAGAGGGGGATGTTGTAATACCCCGAGTTTTCATTTCGTAAACCTCTCATCCTTTCTCATGAGATCATATCCAGCGCAAAGTAATGGTTACTCATATGTTGACACTCTCGTTTCTATCTTAGCCATATAGCTATTTTCCTGAGAATTCATGCACTTGTAGATCAGTTCACTAGCTCATTATGTTTGAGATTCAGTGATTCAATTTATATCAGTTATACATGGTAGCTTAAAGACTAAGATTCCTCTGTGTTTTAGAGTAATTATCCACATTCGAGGACGAATGTTCCCAAAGGGGAAATAATGTAATACCCTGTATTCTCATGCTATAATTCTAACTGTCATTCCTACGCTTATAAGCTCTAATCCAAGTTATTCTCATGTGAATACAAGTTTCATGATCATTATACTAGTCTATGGAGTAGTTTACAGGTGAAAAATGTTCATAGCAATGACCTAGAACAAAGTTGAGTTAAGACCAACTGATTTATCCAAAGTTTGACATTCGATTCTACAAGGGTCAACTTCAAATGTGTATAACTATAAATACACATGGAATTTTTCATCCCAAGACCTATCAAATTTTATATAATTGAATTAGCTTTCTAACGATACCAATTTCGCAAAAATCCAATACCTGAGCAAAAAATTATGCCCATTTTTGTGAGAGGCAGTAAGGGTGTGCGATGGGCAATGTGCCACCCAATCAAATTTGTGCAATTGGGAATGCGAAGCACACTTAAATGTCTGCCATAAGGTGTGTGACGTACATCTTAAGGTCTTCCATGGGTTGTGTGACGCATACCTCACTTCCAAGTCCCAAAAACACCCCTATATTTGTCTATAACACGGGATTTAACTCACATAACACCAAAATAAGTTTACTTTCTCTCCTAATCACCAAGAATATTCATTAGGGTTTCAACCTAAAAATTCAAATATCTCAAGATTCAACCATGAGTTTTCAATAATTATTTGAGATTCGAAATACCCATTCTGAGGGCTATAAGAAGCATTAATTATTTTCATGAATAAAGTCCCAAGCTTAAGAGTTCATCCAAAGCTTCAATTTAAAGGTATGTGGGGCTTTTCAACAAGAACATCCTTTCATTCTTATGCCTAAAGTTGGTTTTATTTTACAAAGATACATGGTTTTAAAATTTTTCTATGAATTTGAAGTATGACATGATACCTTATATTGCTTTCATGAGAATGTTGACATGGTTATACATAAAGTTGAATTTTTTAGAGTTAAAGTGATTTATATATATGTCTACGAAGTAAAGCATGAATCTTGATGGTTTTATTGTGATATTATTATATGCGTCTTTGAACCCTATTTGAAATTGATATTTTGAGAAATTATCTGTCATAATTATCTTGAGAATTGAATAATTTGAAATGATGTAGAAAGATTTGACCTTTTTGGTCGTGAAAGAGTTGATTTGAACCCAAGTGAGAAAAGAAATCCACATGTTTGATTGATTTATGATAATAGGGGTAGTATATTGGCTCCCGATGCAAATTGTTGAATTATTTATTGTGAACTTTTTTTAAAGTTGTGAGCCTGAGGATGATTAAAATTTCTAAGCTAAGTCCGGGAGTAGTATTTAGCATCTAGCGGGAAGGATAGGATACCCCCGAAGGATGTGAGCCTGAGGATGATATAGTGATCACTAGTGAATCAAATGACTAAGGTCCTACTCCGATGGCAAGGATAGGATAGCTCTCCCCAACGTGGGTTAGATGTTGGACTCCATGTAGCTCACATGGTTTATGTCGGTTATGAGAAACTCCCATAGTGTGTCTCTATTCTATCTAAGATAACTGTGTATAGTTTAAAACTATGATTTTTTGAGAAAGTTTCTTGTTTCTGAAAGATTGAAGTGTTATGTTGTAAAGAGAATTCTTTTAAGACTTGATTACTTTACAAGTTTGATACTGTGAAGAAAGTGAATTGAGAACTTATGTAATGACTCACGTGTTTTACTTTACATGTATTATTCATCCATGACTTTGATGATTCAATTCAAGCTAAGTGAGTCATTTATATCAGCATTCATGTTTCTTATAAAATTGTGATATTCGATTATTGAAATTGCATACACCCCTATATACTCGGTACATTTCGATGGTACTGACCTACATATTCGAATGTGGGCTACATCTTCTCATAATGTAGGTACAAGTTGTAGCACACATACCATATGCAGTCATTTTACAGCTTCCAATCAACAGGTGATGATTCCTTTTGATTCAAGGCCTTGAGATAGTTATACAGTTCGAGAAGTATTGTATTTGCTTTATTCAGTCGCATTGAGCGGGATATTCAGGAGTCATGACCTGTCTAGCTTTAGTCAGTACTAGTGAAGGCTTCATAGACAGTCAGTAGAAGTTGATGTATTCAGTTTCAGTTTTGGTTGTAAAAGCAGAATTGTAATCTTATAAATTCAGTTTTGTATCTATCATATTCAGAAAAAGGTTATTTCTGCAAATTTGTATAGATTTATACTTTTTATTCAGTTGCTTATGTGTTATGCCAGTATAAGGGTTATCTTGGAGTCACTTGTGACCCTAAGCATCGTGTGACATCTCGAGACCCAATTTCAGGGTGTTACATCTATCTAGCGGGTGAAAAGCCTTCTCTAATGGGTAACTCCTACATCCTGCGCTGGCTACGCAGTTCTGGAGTTCAGGGATTGCTCCTAACAACTCTGCGTCTCTAATGGGGAGCCGTCATCTCTGCACTCGCTTGGTGCTAGCTCCTACTCCCAACTAGGGGTGGGTGTTCGGTCGGTTCGATCTGATTGTTTGATATCGGTTTGGTTTATCGGTTTTCAGATTGACAAAAAGGACATCCATACTCAAACCAAAATAAATTTGGTTTGGTTCGGTTTTTATAAATTCAGTTTGGTTATTTTGGATTTTTATTTCGGTTTGAAGGCCGAAATAAAAACTACAAAGTACAAACAATACCATATACTAAAGAGATACTAATATATAAGTAAACAGCAGACCCTAGTCATCCCATTGCTCGATTAGAATAAAATGCAAAATGAAATCACAATATCATCTATTTTTAGTTACATCCCAAAAGCGTTTGAACTGAAAGGATACCACAACCAGCAAATTCGATCAATTTGGCTTAAAATCAACAACTTAATTATGATTCTTTTCCATTCATAAACATTTATTAACACAACAACAGATAACTTCTTTAAAGATTAGCACAACAATCAACTCATATATAATTAAATAGCAGCAAATAAAAATTCAAGACATAAAAGAACAAACCATTATTCAAGAGTTTTCTGCATATTGGAAGAACTTGCATAAAGGGTACAAACTTCTTCCTCTCTGCTAACAACTCTATCAACTACTGATTACTGCACTAAAAATTCCAAAAACACCAAAAACAATAATCAAAATGTTAAACTAATTGCTGGAATAAATAATGAAAAAGTGGTCTGTCCAGAGTGGTCACTGGTCGTTGCTCAACAAACAAAAACCACAGTCATCAGTCGTCGCCTCAAACACAGTCGCCGACGTTGCTCAACAAACACGAAACACCATAGTTGGAGTCGCGGGTCTTTTTTTATGGGTCATCGGTCACAGTGTCTTTATAAATAAATGGAGTAGATCACCGGTTCTCTTTGGTATATCATATCTTGTGCGTCATGCCGATGGTCTATCATCGTTGTAAAGTAAAAAACCGAAAATAGCGTGTGTCTGAATTCGTAAAATGATTTAGTGATTTAGGTGCTTTAGGAATTAGGGTTATGAAGTTATATAACTAATATAATATATATATAAATAATATATATATATATATATATTATTATTTATATAATATCAATTTTTGATTTTTCGGTTTAATCAAAATTTTTTATGAAAATTGAAAATTGAACCATAAAATCGAATTATAAAAATTAAAAACCAAAATCAAAACAAAAAACCAAAACCAAAATTAATTGAAGCATAAAACCGAATTATAAAAATTGAAAACCGAAATCAAACCAAAAAACCAAAACCAAAATTAAATTTTGGTTCAATTTTTCGGTTTTATCCAAAATATGCCCAGCTGTACTCCCAACTGAAAGACTCTGAACTGATTCTTAACTGCACATAAATTGAGCTGAATCAGATACTGATCATGTTCCTCGAATGATCTGACTGAGTTAATCTGAATTCACTTGGTTCCGTATCTAATGGAATACTACTGAATCTCATTATCTGACTGAACGATACTGAGCTCTGGATAGATTACTTGAATGCTACTGAGGTTTGAACTGAACACTCGAATACCACTAGATCTAAGCTGAGTATTGAACTGAGGCTGGAATACTAGAGATACTGAGATAACTGAGATTTCTTAAGTTCTGTATATGTCTGAGAGTACAGAGTTCTATAACTCATTGAGTTCTAAGAATTATGGCTTGACTAAGATTATCGAAAAACTGACACTGGCTCTAGACTGCAACTAATTTATCAGGTATAAATACCCCCAGGACTCGATAACATAAAAGTAAAGCATAACCATTCTTGAATTATCAAGACCATGGACATTCATTCACCATCACAACTACTAAATCATCTCTTCAGGCATTTAGAAATGATAAACATGTGATAGTATAGGGAGACATGCTATTGGATCATACTCTATTCAACAAGATCTTGCATCAAACACTTAGAATTTATTAAAGTCTTAGCATGTATTGAAGAGCACATAATTGGGGAATTTTATGCTATCATGTCACAATTCATTCACTAAGGCTTTTCAACAAACACTTGGCATGCATAGGCTTGCACACAATTGGGGACTTCTAGTCAACATGCTATAATGACTCTAATTCCTTCACATAAGCATTTTATCAAACATATGGGGAGCATACTTTTCTTATTCAACAATTTATACACTTAATTGACATTAACACATCACTTAACAAGCAACTTGAAGAGAGTTTATCATGAACATCACATTAATATCACAGACTAGGATCAAAGCTTGATAACCTTGTAAACAAACATGAATCAGAACTCAATAATAGCATGAACATCAATTTCAACTCATATGAATCATGAAAACTCATAAACATAAGATTATTGAAATTTAGTAAAGGGTTCTTGAGCTTCTTGGATGAAAGGGACTCAAGAATCAACATCTGCATACCTTAGGAAACTCTTTCTTGAAGGCTCTTGGAGAGATTCTTGATTTCTTGATTTCTCTTGATTTTTCTTGAAGAAGAAAGAAGGGCTTTGATTTGGTAGAAACCCTAGCTTTTGATGTTAAAAAGGAGAAAATAAGGTTTTGATCCTTGATCGGATATAAATAGGGGCTGAAAAGAGTGAGAATAAGACCAAAAAGCCCTTTTAAAATAGAGTTAAAAATATTGAAAGGGGTCTGTGACAGTCGAAGTGACGATTCGTTGCTCAGTCTGGCAGTCTGTCGGATTTTCCATCGCACAGTAGTCAAAAAATGAACACACTGCCTTGATGCGATGGTCCGTCGCTAACCCAATGAGTCTATTGCAAACCCGATGAGTCCGTTAGATTGTCCATCACATGTTGTCCAAGATGAGGCCACACTGCCTCAGCGCGATGATCCTAATGATGTTCCGTCGTAGCCTTGACAGTCCATCGTCCTAGCCGTCATACTTGGGCCAAAAAAAGGAGTCACTTCCTTGGTTGCGACGGGCTGGGCGACGGTCCATCGCAAGCTCGATGGTCCATCAACCCGGCCATTGCACCGAGGTGGTTCTGACTGCCTTCAGTAAAATGACCATAACTTCCTTATTCGATACCATATTTTGTCAAAATTAGTAGCGATGGAAAGCTTATTCAATGCTCTACATTACAAGAAGTCGACATTAGGGAAATTCTACACGGTTCAAAATATTTTTCACTTAGGAAGACACTTCTCAACCTTCTAGGGCCGGATTTACACTTCGCTGAACACGCTCTAAGGCTCAGACTACGAGAGAATTTTGCGAGGTCTTACACTTTCACAAGGAATCAAGCCAAAGATTTACATGGTCTTCAAGCAATGTTTATAAAGTTGGAAGCTTGTGATTGTGTCATGACTTCACCTATTGGAGTGTATATGCTAAAGTCTGAAGAGGATCTCGAAATACACGTCAAAGATGCCTCTATTTGGTGGTTCATTTAAGGCATTCTTGTCTTTTAATAACTTCTTTTTACCCTCCAAAGGAGCACCCTTCATTAAGGGTATTTTTTTCATTCTTTGTAATAGTATAAATAGACACCTTAGCTCTTATTTTCCTTATTTTTTGGACATTTGGAATAAGTAACTTTTAGATTGTAATCTTAGTATTAGTTTGTAGTTTTCTCCTTCTCCTTAAGACAGGAAAATCGAAATTTGAACCTTGAATGCGTTTGGAATTGTTTTTTCACTTGTATTGGGTTATTTGGCAAGAAAGGTGTGCTTGAGGAAGTGTGAGTCCTTTGGGTCACCTAAGAGAGTGGTTTGAGCTTCCATTAGTGAGGTGTGATTGGAGATTTGATACATCTCCTTTTGTTAATCATATAGTGGAAGTAAGGGTCTCTCTACTATCTTTATATTTTATGCATTCTTCTTCATCTCTTTTCTTCTTGGTGTCTGTTTTCTCTTTGTGTCCTTGCTGATTTTTGCATCTTAGTGTCCATTTTCGTGTGTTTGATAGTCTTTAGGCTATCACCTGATGAAGCATCGAATTTGCTCATACTCCGTAGGTAGAATCATAGTAGTGTGTCTGGCTAACTCATGGAATCTCTCCTCATACTCATCCACAGATATAGAATCCTGTCTCAATGCTATAAATTCATCCCAAAAATGCTCACGCATGCTGCGAGGCATATACTTCCCCAAGAAAACCTCGAAGAACTGAGTCCAAGTCGCCAGTAGAGATGTAACTGGAATGGAATCAAGATAACCTATCGACCACCTCTTCACTATCGTGTCTAACTGATAAGTAACAAAGTCCACTCCTCGCACATCAACCAACCTTAAATTCCACAACCGCTCCTCGTAACTGGATAAAAACTCCTTAGCATCCTCTCTTGAGGTGCCAACAAAACCTGGATGGAGTCAATCTCAAAAATCAACCCAACATCTTTTGCTACTCTAAAGACATAATTGGCTGGGCTATTGTTGGTTGTGGGACTACTGGTGCTGACGGAACCTTTACCCTAGACACTGGTGTCACAGGCTGTGCTTCCTCGATCGATGAACCACCAACTAACCCCAATAACTATACCAATGCATCCCCAAGAACTGATGAAGATACAAAACGGAGTGGAGCCTGGGCTGCCCCCTAGCCCACCTGCTGCCATAGTGAAATACTTGGGAGCTCTCTCAGTCTCTGGAGCTATGACAAGATCATGTGATGCATTCCTGACCTGATCTTAAACTTGAGCTGCTACTCTATCCTGCCTCTAAACTCTTGGTCATTCTCGACCTTACACTGGAACTTTAGTAGCGGGCTTGTAGTCCTAATCCCTAGCTCTCGAACTACGCATCCTAGTTATCTGCATAACAAATGAACCAATTAAAAACTATAACCAAATCAGACCCAACGCACGAAAATGGATCAAGAGGATGAGATATTTCCCTAAAAATGCTCTGTAGCCTCCCAAAGATAGGATACAGACATCTCAATATCAATCCACAGGACTCTACTAAATATCAGCTCAAGTACCAATAATACTAGTGAAACCTAGGTTCTGATACCAAACTTTTATGACCCGATTTCTCAGGTCATGATGACGCCTACCTTATCTCCCTGTAGGCAAGACAAGTCATAGCCCAGAACAATAGGTAACAGCCTAACAGACAGAAAATAGAAAAGACCGTGTATAATGATAGCAATAGTAATAATAAGAGATAAAGAAAAAGGAAACATATACCATATATGAAAACGAGGGAAGAAAAAAAGACCAAATACACAAATGAATCCTTCCCAAGACTTGGTAAGGTCAGTAATAGAGCCACTACTAACATATACCCAGAGTACTAGATAGAATCTAAAATAGACCCAGTATATATAAGCAGTCTCGAGTATACAAGACTAAACTAAAGTAGATAGAGGAGGATCAACCTCGAATGAAAGTAAGCTCACCCTGCTCTGAATCAGTAATGAAAGGTAAGAATCACGTCAATATCGGCTGCTACTACTCGGATCTGTATAAAAAAAAGATGCAAAAGTGTAGTATGAGTACCAAAGCAAAGGGCAATCTGTAGGCATCATCGGATAACTGAGCTTAATACATAAAACGTATAACTATAATGTGAGAGTGCAATCTAAGTCATCATTAAACAGGGATAGAAAGGTAAACAACACCAAGCTATAGAAATACGGTAAAGGAACAACTATAAATAATACAAAAAATAAGTAATGTAGTAAAAATAGACAAATCAAACAAAACCTAACTAGGCCCCATAAGCCCGCTAGGCACACTGAAGAAGAAAATTAACCTAACCGTACCCCAATAGGCCTGTAGTACACATAAGAAGTAATTAATTAATAAAAATAAACATAAATATTCTATAACTGAACCCCATTCCACGAAATAATAATAGTCTTCCAAATATGCACCGGACTTGAACTGCCACCAATGGGTAGTAACGAGAGGCCAGAAACCAGACTCAAACCTGTCGTGATAGATGACAACAAGAGGACACGTGTCAGATTCAAATCGGACATAGTGGGTAGTAACAAGAGGCCACATATATAATATACAATAGAGCTCATAATCCGATGCCGAATTCAAATCGGAACTCAATAGAACCACAACCATAATCAGATGCTAGACTCGAACCGAAACTCAAAGGAATCACAATCATAATCAGATGCCGGAGTCAAACCAAAACTCAAAAGAACTATAACCATAATTAGATGTCGGACTCAAACCAAAACTTGAAAGAAACCTCACCAACTGTAATATTAAGGTCCATACCATACAATAACAATGTCAATGTGGTACCAAAATTCACAATCAATGACAAAAATAAAGTATATATTGAACATGAACAGAAGCTAAAAAAATTCCTAATTACCGTACGCAATGTCTTAATTTAAAAGGTGTAAATTTAAGATTTTGCAATTTAATTCCATGTCCTAAAGTGATAGACACTATATTATATTGGAAGACAAAATATCAAAATTTACTAGAGCGGGGTCTTAATTTGAATAAATAAGGCATGTTATAGATATCAAATGTTATGCAACTACAAGTACTTATCCAACATTAGCATAATAGTACACAATTTCAGTAAAGAAACTCAATCTAAAGGTAGGGTAATGCTAACATAACTGGATGCCAAGGCTAAAAAATTCTCCTAAAAGCCATTGAATAATGCTCTACTAGAACCTAGCTTGAATAACTTGTTTTAGATAATTGACTTCTATTTGGAGATCAAATAAATTGCCAAAATGTTTGCTACCACTAAACTCCTCTCAATGAATGCATATGAATAAATTCAAAGATGCTAGCAGATAATATACTACACCAACTCTAATGTAACCTTTGAGTAGAAATGGAAGAACTATCCATTTTGATAATTGGCTATATGACAAAAAAACAAATATTTGGAATTAAAATCTTTAAGGAAAAGAAAGTGGTAGAGTTTGGTGGCCTAAATGCCATTACACTTCCACGTATGAGGTAAGAAATTGATGTTAGGCCACCTACCAATATGTTGATGTCTATTTTTTTCAACCCCTACATGTGGTGGTGGTGGCCACACCTAAGAAATTTTTTACATTGCGTACATATTCTGGTATTGTATAGGTGCGTGGTAAAATAGATAACATATTTTGAATATACCAAAACTAATAAAAATTATTTCTAATAAAACCTCTATTATATAATAATAATATTTTAAGATTTCTAGATTTACTATCTCCGCTTAAAATATTAATAACTATAAAAGCTACTATAAAATAATATAAATATATCATAACTAAAGAATTTTTATACAATTTAAAAATATTCAAGAAGGTTAATAAATTATATTTCTACCAAATGCTAATTTAAATTAAGTAATCCATAATATATTAAATATTATTAAAATTCTCAAACGAACTGCCTGAGAATCGAACTACCAGTTCCAACAAGTCATAAATAACTTGGGACAACTATATAAAAGCTCTAGACACCAAAAATGTATCAAACACATAAAAAATGACTGTGGGGGTCATTACATCACCTGAGCTTGTCTTTTAAAAACTTTGATTGCCTACATACTTTGTATTCAATACCAAAGATATGATGACTGTGTAAAATAGTACAATAAGACAATGCATAAACAGTTTACTTAGGGAAAAAAGACAAAGTATGAACAAACGTTTATCATTATTGTCTTTAGAAATAGAAATAATCGTTATAATCACCTACATCTCTGCCTCACTTAAGGTATAGAATCTAAATAACTAATAATACAATACTAAATAAGGTTATGAATAAGGTAACACCCAACAAAGTACATAAATCTCAAATTGGACCAAAATCAATCGAAGTTAGAAAAATTCACCAACCTTTAGCAATGACATATGTACATCACCAAGAGTATCATTCGGAGTAATCAACGTTGTTTCAAATTCCTCAATTAAAAATTTCGCTTTAATTTTTAATAAGGCCTAAAAATCTAAACCCCCACAAAATAAAAGAAATTAATCATTCATCCACAAAAAATCACAATGCAACATTAAGTTCCAAACTTGTTCATCCCCATACATACATGTAAGAAATTTAATATGGAAGCTAACTGCCATATAGATTGTAAATTCCACCAAGGCAACTGCGATGGTTTGTGCAAATTTCTAGATCGACTTGTTTATCCTCAACAAAAAGTAAAAGTTAACAATATCAAAGTTTTTGTACTCCATAGTCATTTCGTTGAAATTGAGAACTTCTAGAATCACAAAACCCATGAAATTAACCTGCATAAAATCAGAAGTCCCCAATAAATTTCTCCTATTTTTGACTTAAGGACTGTCTAACAACTCAAAGTCACTTCTCTACATTAACTGAACCATACCATTGAGTAGTTCAACTTCGTCTTGGGATGAGCTTTCAGTGATAAAACCCAATTAATCACTCCTTATTTGTCAACCTAACATTAACAAAAAATTACTTTTTGACAACTCTTCTAAACATTCAAAATTAAATAATTCTCGCATTTTAGGCTTTTCTAGTTTTCAAAAAAAATCCAAAATTGATTATGTGTAATGCTCCAAATCAGGTACCCAGAATGCTACATGGTGCTCATGACCCCGAAGGACCACAAGCTAACCCAAGACTGATATCTGTACTTGTATACTACATAAAATATTTTATAATATAGAAACATGAATTGAAAGGCCATAAGGTTCAATACTGAACATGATCTGAATGATATAACATCTGTGTGGGGTAATAGAATACCCAAAATAAAATTGAACGTACTAAAGTCTAAAACATGATAGTCTAGAAAGCCTCTAACTAACTGAACTGTCTGAGTGGGGAGTTGATGGGATATGTCCCCAGCTAACTCCAACTAATAAACTGATTAATGACATAATAGGAAAATAATCATGTCCTGAAAAGATGAGAACTCACTTCTAACTCTGCCTGTGGATATCTAGAATCTACTGTTGCTCTGGAACTCGAGTCTCTGAACCTATGGTATAAAACACCATAGCACAAATGCGCCAGTACTTTGAATGTACTGGTATGTATGTGAGGTAGGTTGAATGCATGAGGTTCATATGCTTGAACAATAATAATAATAATAATAATAATTAACTATCATGAGCGTGAGAATACATGTATGAGATATGACAACTGACACTAATACTGTGATAACATGATTACTGAATCTGAATATGACTGATAACATGAGTGACTGTATCTGACAGTCTTGAATCTGTTGGAACTATCTGAGTTCCGTACTGTATTTGAGTTGACTGTATCTGACCGTCCTGAAATCTGAAAACCTATCTGAGTTCTATTACTAAGACTGATTGACTGTATCTAACAGTTCTGATTCTGTAACATGAAACTATGGGAAGTATTTATCTAACCAACATGCCCCTGATACGCCATTGTGGCTGAGTTGGGGTCCAATCTATAACCCCAGTTGGAAGGGTGTCAATACTGTACTATCGATAAGGACAAACTGTGGGCGACCCTCATCTGATAGTGTCCTCTATACGAGAATGGTGAGGCCCTTATCTGACAGTGCTTATCTACCTCATCAACCCAAATCGGACAGTGTTGATGTCTCAACCTATGCTGGCTACATAGTTCTGGAACGTAAGAATGACTTCTGAGAATCACACCCTCATCTAATAGTGTGTGTTCCCATTCTTGGGTTCACTCGGTGCTAATTTCTACTCCCATCTAAATAAACTCTGAACATGATTTACTGAACTGAACATGGGCTGAGTTACTGAATTTCGTTGATGGATGGAATACTAATGATATCTGATAACTGACTGAGTTCATGAGATCATGGAGATTTTCTGAGTCATAAGACTATCTGAAGTCTAAGGATTCATGGCTTGACTGAGAGTATTGTGAAAACATGACATGGATCTAGGCACACAGCAAATGTTTCGCGTACGAGTACCCCCAGGACTTGATAGAAGGAAACTGGCCAAGCATAATTTACTTGAACATATAACTAACATCATAATCCATAATACATTTATAAAAATATTTCATCAAAAATATGATAGGCATAACTTGTACATACATGGGGATTTCATGGTATCATGCTAGTTAGGCACTTTTCCTTCATCTAGTCATTTAATTAAACATACTGTAGGCATGGTACATGTAAACATCATTAAACATCATGGTTCAATTCTAATTTCATCATTCAAGGGTTTAGTCATAGGTTTGCATGAATCTATATCTATAATAATTTAACCCACATAGAATTTATCACCCAACATGGAGTAAAATTCAATTTCTCATTATCCACATGAACAAGAGTAGCCCAATCATGAAATTCATAAGAAAATCCATAACCTTGAATTTAGAAAATGGATTCTTGAGCTTCATGGATGAAAGGAGTCCATGAATAAACACTATGCATACCTTAGTTCATGATTTCGTGAAGATTAACAGTAAAACTTTCTTGAAATTGGGTATTTCATGAAAACTCTAGCTTGTTATTGAGAGAAACTAGTATATTTTTGGTGAAAAGTGGTTGAATCACGTGTTAAAGGGCTTAAATAGGGGTGAGAAGCTGACCCTTTTAACCCTGGACGCATCATTTAATTTTAGTAAAATTTTCCTAAATTGAACCCCTGGCGCGATGCAGTGCTATCGCTCCGTGTCATTAGAATTTGACAACTAGAAAACTGAGGGATGGCACAACGCGGAGTGATTGTGTTTCCCCTTCTTTTACGATCGGAACTTTGGTGCGACGCGGAGAAAGTCGCGCTAAGGCACTGGAAAAAATACAATTCTGAATTTGAGCCCGGGTACGCCGCGCCATAATCGTGGACCCCTACTAGAATTTACCAAATGCCATTTCCCCTTGTAGAGCGGTGCGCCACTGACTAATATGGCACTGTTTTACGACAGGATCTTGAAATAGTCGTAACTTCTGACCCGATAATCGGATTTGGGCGAATCTTATATTGATGGAAAGCTTATTGAATTTTTCACACGAAAAAAAGTGAAAATCTTGAAAATTCATCATGGAATAACCATTATTCAATTTAGAAGCTAATACTAGACATTCTTGAGATGAAATTAGCTAGGAAAAAGTATGGGGTATTACATTATGACACATTAAATTCTATTATTACACAATGTAAAAAGTAGTATGAAGTTTTGACTGCTGCATTCAAACATGACGCCATAGCTAGATTGTGTTAGTTTAAATTCAACAAAAAAATATTTGTTTTTACGTACCGACAAAAAGTCCCATTTTTATAAAGACCAATTTGGTGTGATCACATTATTATATTTTTTTATCTTCTCTCTTTTTGTCTGTACTAATTATTTAATGATCTTATTTTATCCTTTACATCCAATTTTTTCTATAGACTTTTCAAATTATTGATGTTTGACATTACATAATAACGAAAAACGATACAATTTGTCTAAATTTTATACATTAAAACAATATTATACAATACTACCTCCATTTACTTATACTTGTCCCATTTCACTTCTCGATCAAGAGTCAAACTTCATAGGCTCTGTAATATGAGAAAGATTTACAATTTATAACATTTTTAGTATAGTTTTTCAAATATTTTAAATTTAAAATGTTACAAAAATACAGTTCAATTTAGCTTTAAAAGTTAATCAAATTGACACTTGTGAAACGTGACAAGTAAAATTGAACGAACGAAATATAACACAATACAATCCAATACATTATGAAATAATACGTAACAACTATCCAAACAAAGTAGTAAATACGTATGCGATTGATCTCTTGTGATTGATAAGGTGAAGATAATGGTTCAAGTATCATCACTAAATAGCAAATAAGTCATTTTTATCGAAGAATAAAGGAATGGAACCATCAGAATCTAGATCGAAAAATGCAGTGTCTTTTTCTGTCAATGTACCTGAAAATAACTTACATAACATCAAGGTACCAATATAATTATTCAATAGACCAATTCAAATCTAATATAATTTATATAAAAAAACAAAAAATCAAATCAAACTAATATATCAACCAGTATGCATGTATAAGAAAATATGATAGTACTAAAAGAGAGAAAATCATTAGTTTTTAGATAGGTAAAATTTATTTCAATGCTATTGTCCAATTGAAAATAGAATAGAATTATAGACTCTTAATTTACCATAAATTAAACTCTTATATATATATATATATATATATATATATATATATATATATATTTATGGACCTATAATTTTTTAAATTAAATAATAACTTTTTTAAAAATAGGAAAAAAAATAGCGAAAAGACGATTTTATCTAAAACAAAGACTTTTAATGAAGTGCAAAAAGTTTAAACGACATTCTCTAAGGGCTTCACACTTTTAATATATTATATATTATAGACTATAGATTATAGATATAGATATAAACCTACTAGATAGTCTACGGTACTCTCCCTGATTCAACTTCAAAGTTTATGGCAGTTAATACACATTAGTATATAACCTAATTATGATAAATTAGTAAATTTAATGTAAACATGAAGTGCAAGTAAATTTTTGTCATAGAAAGCTATGACATCCATTATGAATAATATTTATTTTATCCCTTTAACCTTTAAGAATTGGGAAATAATACCCCTCAATTTATGAATGAGAACGATAATACAGTCAAAGTATATTTCGATGATAGTTAAAATTTAGGATGAAGAAAAAGTATTATTAATTTTTTTCATTTTTCTTAAAGATTTTTTAACCTAAAGTAGCCGATCTCCAAGTGATGCCAATCACCTTGATTGTTGTTTTTGGCTTCAAATGACATACGATTATAATAGTGATCTCTTGGGGCATTTTTTTTAGTTATTGGAATAATGTATTGATGACAATCAGTTCGAGTTCCTCTAGTGCTCGAACTTTTTTTTTCTTTTTTTTTCGGTTTTCCATCCGGTATTTGGTACCCACATTGGAGTCTGACTAATCCCGATTCGCGTCGCATACGGCTGCATTCGGAAGGAAGCCCTCCCAACAAAGTTTTCTCCATGTCCAGGGTCGAACCCTCAACCTCTGATTAAGGGTGGAGCAGCCCCATCCGCTGCACCACAACCCATGTTGGTAGTGCTCGAACGTTTATGGTACGTATTTAAAAATTGTGTGATGGATATATAATATCTTTTTCAAGAGAAAGGAATGAATATTGGGGCAATGCAACATAAATTACGTTATTTCACAAGAGAAAGGAAAAAAACGAGAAGTAATTAAATCATGCTAACAAATTCTACGAAAAACTGAAGTATTGTAGCATGCACTTTAAATCATGAAACTAATAGTATAGAGATAACTCTTACCTTCAAACTTTTGTTTTCAGATAATTAAGGACTCGTTTGGCTAAAGATATCTCAAGTAGTATTTGGGGGTGGGGGATTGGCAAAAAGTGCTTGGCCATAGAATTTGTTATTATTCGACAAATATTTTTAGCAAATAATTCAAATTCCTAAATACTAGAAAAAGTAGTTTTTTTGGGTCAAATTCTATTATTTGGAAATTTTTAAAAATTTAAACTTTACCCCAAACTTTTGTTGGGTTCGAAATCAAGAGGGCGTCATGTGAAAGCTAATATTTTGCAAACCATAGAGACGAGAATTCGGATGACACAACACTAAACTAAATAGCATAATATTATTTATGATTTAGTCAATTGACCTATATATAAAACCTAATATTAAGAAGTATAAAAACTAGTACAAGAGAAAATCTCCCCCTTAACAAAGCTCTTAAAGGACTACATTGATTCTATTGCATTTTTTTTTGCTTGAGAAGAGAGATCTAATATTTATAGAGATACAAAATCCTTCCTCTAAGAAAGAAAAACCTAATAAAAAAGATAACTTTTTCTAAATAGGAAACCTTTTTCCATCAAGAAAACTAATTCGAATTCTGGTAGAAAATCAGGAAAAGTAGGAAATTCAGAACAAATCCTAAAAAATCTCCCATTGACATGAATTTTCTGGAAAATTGATCTTTATCTTCTTCTTCACATAATCTTCATATGTCATTGTGGCTCACCATGATTAAAAGTGATATGAGTTAAAAATTGGAGCCCTATGAGTTAAAAATAAAAGCATGAGTTGATATTATTGGAGCCCTGTGTTATAAGTAAACATGATTAAAAGTGGAGCCTTGTGCACTAGAAGTGAGCACAGGTTCAAAGTGGAGCTCATGCGTTAAAATATATATGCATGAGTTGAAAGAAACCCAATCATAAAAGTTAGCAAGGGTTGAAAGTTGGAGCCTATGTGTTAAAGCAAGTATGGATTGAAAATTGATTTTGGTTTTAAACATCAGGACTGTTGAAAATTTGTTTGAAATTTTTTCTCCACATGTTTTAATTTGGCCTTTTATTTTAAATAAGAACTTCATTATCGTTGAGTTGGTTGCAATTGCAATCTCAACATGTTGTCAAATCTGAATCATAGGATCATTGATCCGCTTTGAACCTGTGTTTAATCTCATTTCATCAAATAATTGGACCTTTGAACCGTAATCTCTGATACCACTTGTTGAGTTCGAAATCGAGAGGATACCATGCAGAAGCTAATATTTTGCAAACCATAGAGACGATAATTCAGATGACACAAAACTAAACTAAAAGACATAATATATTTATGATTTGGTCAATTGACTTAAATATAAACCTAATATTAAAAACCAAAAAAAAAACAAATAAGAGAGAAAATCTTTCTCTAAATAAAACTCTTAATGGACTACATTGTGGATACTATTGTATTTTTTGGCTTGAGAAGAGAAATCTTCTATGTATAGAGATACAAAACCCTTCCTCTAAGAAAGAAGAAACCTAGAAAAGAGATCTTTTTCCAACAAAGAAACATTTTTTCATCAAGAAAACTAATTCTAATTCTGGTAGAAAATCAGATAAAATAGAAAATTTAGGGAAAATCCTAACAACTTTTATATTTTATAAAAACACCCCACCATTTATCAATCCAAACTTATATTTATCTATCAACCAACTCGACTAATAATCCTTGTTAAGCATGTAATGATATTGTTGCATAGAACTTATGAAAAGTAATGTAAATAGAAAAAATTGAATGCTCCTTTGTGAGTTGACAAGACTACAGTAGTTCATATATTGATTTGTGAAATTATTTATAAGCATGACAGAGTTTATAATCTATGAGTTTAATTTTTGTCATGGAACATGTTCATTATAAAATTATAATACAAAGTTATGGATATCTATAATAGTTTTTATAACTTATGGTTATAAATCATATTTCTTTAGAAAGTCAAATATTTTTTTCAAATACTATGGCCAAATATATAATGAAATTTCACCCAAATCTTCATCCAAAAATAAATTGTCAAAAAAATTTGAGAATCTATGAACAAACACTAGCTAATTATAGGCTTTCTTAAATTTTAAATTCACCCTTTCATATAAATTATAGTATTTGTGTTGATCAATTTTAAAAAAAATGTAGCAGCGAAAATATTCCCTTCCAAAAATGGGTTATTCAATTTTAATATTTGAAAAATGTTATTCGTAGAGATTATCATTCTGATTTAAAAGGTAAGGGATTGGATATTAAAAGGATAAAATAAAATTTATTTCACTGGAAATAATTGCTCAAGCGAATTATAGTTCCTATTCAAAAGATGAAGAAAGTATTGCGTTTGCCGACAAGTTAATGAGGTAAATTAGAATATACTCTTGAAATTATCTATCGGCATTATTATTTAGTCTTAGCTTATTTTAAGTACAGTGCTCCATTTTTTTTTTGATAATATACAATGAACGAGTTAAATGAGCATAAACAATAATTATTTGCTACATGAATAGTGCTTGTACTTTCTCTGTTTCAAAAGTGAACTTCCAAAAATAAAATCGAGTAACAAGTTGGATGTAGAGTGAGAAAGGCCAACCTATCTCTAACTAAACATCACCAATTAAACTCCAAATAACATGATCCAAACAAAACCATCGGTGATATCTCCTCCTCCTCGATACCACCGAAGCCACCAAACACGAAAGGTAGCTTAATGGGGAAAATTTTACTATGGTTGAGGTCCAACCAACACAAGTTGCAAGAGGATCCATTTATTGAATGACACTTGGAAAGTGGGGTCCACCTTGATACTTTGCAAAAGAAATTAAATAAATATTAAATACAATGACAAAAGACTGCATATAAATACAATAAAAGACTAAGACTATATATAGTACAATAAATATGGAGGGAAGGAGAATACCTTTTTCCCTCCTTAATTAGTTTCTTTCTACTACATCCAAACCAAATAAAGCAATACTTTTGAAATAGTTTTACACTCATTGCTCTCACAACATTCTCACTCAAGCAAAACTTAGAAGAAATATTTTTGATGTATCCATCTGTGACCTTTATTCTTTCATTTCCTTCTCTCATTATTATTTATATTTTTACAATCACCTTATTTTATATACATATGTAATGCTATTACTTATTTTCGTATACAAATATCTAATGTTAACATATGTCATTCACTTCTCAATATTTCCTTTTCATTGTATCCATATCTTGTGTATCATTCATTGAATGATCTTCATTGTTAATTGATCCTGTCAACATAAAAAATAATTTTTATAAATTTTGTCTTATGCAGACTGTACTTGAAATCAAAAAATGGAAGATGTACATGGTGACAAAGGCAAAGACTCCTCTGCCCAAAAAGGTAATCTAAGTGTAGAGATCTCTAATAAATAAATACTATCTATAGTTTATCTATTTATTAAATTTTGATACTTACAATTAAAAATTATTATTGTAGATTTCAGCGTTAACAAGCCTAATATTTGTAACACTAGCAAGAACTTTGTTTTTGAGATTGTCATGAAATTTAATTTGGAAGAGGAATCATACAATGCATATAATTCATATGCCGTGACAAGAGGTTTTGGTGTTCAAAAGGGAGGAAAGACTAATAATGTAAAAGGAGAGACAACAAGATGTTTATTTATTTGTTCTTGTGAAGGACAATCGGATAAACTTTCTCCTTTTCAAAAAAGAAAGCAACAAAGATTAGAATATAGATGTGGTTGTATGGCTCGTATAAAATTCAAAATTTCAAATAGAATATGGGAAGTTTGTGAATTCAATGATGTGCATATTCATCCCATGATAGAAGATAATTTGAAACATTTCATACATTCTTGTCGTAGGCTTACAAATGCTACTAAAAATATTCTTAGTTCTATGATTGATACCGGTATTCATACAAAAAAGTTGTTTGATATCTTCAGAATGAAGCGGGTGGAGTTGAAAATGTAGGATTCATTGAACAAGATGCTCATAACTTTGTTCAAGCACATAAGAGAAATATGATTAGTAGTGGAGATGCTCAAACTTTGATAAATTATTTTATGCATTTGCAATCAGAGGACTCAAACTTCTTCTATTCTTTTCAAGTTGATGAAGATGGCAGGTTGTGCAATTTTTTTGGAGAGATAGTATATCTAAATTGCACTACGAGGGTTTTAGGTATGTGATGATTTTTTATAGTACTTATCGTACAAATAGATATGACATGATTTGTGCTCCATTTGTTGGTGTGAACAACCACTGAAAAAATACTTTTTTGATTGTGCATTCTTATGCAATGAAACCAGTGGTTCTTTTGTTTGGTTATTTCAAGCATTTTTGAAGGCAATGAAGGGAAAATCACCAAAGACAATTTTTACCGATCAAGCTCCTGCCATAGCCTTGGCAATTAAAGAGGTCTTTCCTAACACGTGTCATCGACTATGCGAATGGCATATTGATAGAAATGCTCAAAAAAATATACGCCATCTTTACTTTAAGTCAGAATTTCGACACTATTTTGATACATTCTTGTGGAGATGCAATTAGAAATCAGAATTTGATTTAGTATGGCATAAAATGATAAGTGAATGGGATTGTGCGAGTAATACTTCGCTTCAAAAGTTATATGACGAGAAAAAAGTGGTGTCCTGCATTTAGCCGTTTAATTTTCTTAGCAGACATCAAATCAACTAAAAGAAGTGAGAGCACAAATAGGGTCTGCACAGAAATGACATGCAAGCCAATGAGTATAACTGAGTTTGTAAAGCATTATGAGCAGTGAACAACTGAAATGCGAGATATTGAAGCAGCCGAGGATTATAAATCTCGAGGAATGCCTAAAATATCTACAGAAGATTATGGGATGTTAAAACATGTTGCTAGTGTATACACTAGAAGAATTTACACAAGATTCCAACGTGAATTTTTGCAAGGGGCAACCAAAAGAACACTCAGTGCTGAAACTAATGACAATACTACCAAATATACAATTTTAAAGGGTGAAAATGGACAAACTAAAGTTGTCCAGTTTAATTTCTTTGAAAATTCAATTATTTGTAGTTGTCATATGTTTGAGTCCATGGGTTGGTTATGTTGTCATGCACTAAAAGTTCTATTCTTTGACTTGAATTTTTCTTACCTTCCTGAGAAATACATTTTGAAAAGATGGTCCAAGAATGCTAAGCATGGAGACAAATTTGAGGAATACACCACAAAAAAGAAAACAGTAAAATCCTTTATGGAAATTTGTTTGAATGGGTTAATAAAAGAGGCATTTGATATTATGACTTTAGCCGCAAATGATAAGGATTTCGAAGAAATTGCTAGAAAATATTTGTATCAAGCAAGAATCGAGATTAGTAAACATCAAAGTGAGATATATAATGGAGATTGTGGTAAAAATAAACACAGATTTAGTTCTGTTGATTCTGTAATAGGGTGTACTGATCAAATTTTGGATCCAATAAAAAAAGGAAAGGGAAATGGATATGGAAGAATAAAGCCAAAAGGTGAGCAAATAAAGAAAAACCATCACAGATGGTATTCAAAAATAGAGCAGTACTAGAACAGAATCATCAATCTTTGAATATAACACTGGCTTTCGACACACAATCAACCTCAGTGCAGCAAATACAACATCGGTCCATGGAATTAATTTCTGAGGTTTGATTTCTCTTCTAATCTATTTCTAAATATAACTAACAGAGACTTTAATATATTTTTTTATGACTGTTAATTTATTTTTTTAAAATCAAATACGTAGTTAGATGCAGATTCACCCAACATTTTCAGTCAATTTTTAACTCAAAACATGAATCTGCAAAATCTAAAGCTTGCATGCAGAGCGAGAGATCAAATAAATAAATTTTAGAAGAAATTCAATTTTATTTTTGAAGGAGATTATATTGTGGACTTGATTTTTTGTATAATATGCTATTAGTTTAGCAGCAAAATCAGTGCAAACAAATACTATTTTTGTATTTTGATGTTACAATTAATATGCAAAGAAAATCTATTAAAATTTAAATTATCATGTATTTATAATTTTTTTATTTAGTTGTGTAGACAGCATAAAGATCTCATAAAAAATGAAGAAAGCTTCATACCTGAAGTTATGTATGATTAAATGAGCAAAAGAAAATCCATGGAGATTTTACCCAATTTTTGATCCTTTTTTGCATTAGATTGAAAAGGGTTTTATCCTATATTCTCTTCGTCTTCAAATCTCAATTCGTTTTTCTTTGAATCAGCAGCAACACTAACTAATATTAAATATCAAAATTTTAAAGAAATTTCTTGAATCAGTCTATATAAACTGTTTTGATTCTAACTAGGCTTTTAAGTAAAAGAAAAAGGAAGAACAAGGCGTGGGTTTGAGAAAAAGGAAGAATAAGACGTGAATTTTCAAGTGTTTGTTTGGTTTCTGAAGAAATTTCTTCTTTCAAAGGATAACAATGAATGCATGTGGACCCCACCATCTACTAACATTTCAAATTTATTTTATTTGTATTTTGGACACATTCTTTCACATTTTATTGGCTTTAAAAAATTAATGTGGGGTCCACCACGCCAAGTGTCAATTAATGGACACCCTTTTACAACTATGACATGGTGGACCTCTTCCACCATAAAATTTTCCGCTTAATGAAAGAAGACCCTCCAAAAAATCTGACATACAAGGTAGTTGTAGCTGACAAAAACCTATTGATGACTAAATACTTCGATACGAATATCTTAAATCAATACCCTATCAATGAACAAAATATCCTATCCACTGAGGATGATATAATCATTCTTATCTTGAAAGATAAATCAAGACTCTACTCTCTATAAAAATATGTTATAGTCATTAAAAGTGCAAGGAGAAAATTTAATCACCAATATCTAAAAACAAAACTGGTAGTTCTATGGAAAGTGAACGAGAACATAGTCCCCATTGACCTGGGCAGTGATTTCTTCATGGTAAAGTTTACTCTTGAAGAGAGTCAAAAGAAATTCTCCAAAAAGGACATTGGTTTGTTGCGAGTTCGTTCATATCCATCAGGAAATTAGAACCTAATTTTTTCCCTGATAAAACTCATATTCTCTTCACAGCTATATGGTTACATTTGTCTTCTCCCAAAAGAGTTATATGATAAGGAAATACTAGAGAAAATTGGGCAGAAAATCAATAAATTACTCAAAATTGATACTTGTACATCTTCTAGCCTAAGGGAAAAACACTCAATAATCTATGTCCAAATACCAATGCATATACTGGTAAAGACTTCCATCATCATTGGAAAACATTTACAACCAATTTGTTATAAGAAGAGGGGCTTTTATGAACTAGGTGCAAGAGATTGGGTCACACCATCTCTAAATGCTCATTTAACCAAGCTACTAAATAGACTCAGCAATAAAAGCACTCAACGAAGGAGGAAAAAATAGAGAAGGACCACAACACGAATGTAAAATAGTGTCCTTCACATAAAAAGAGGGAATCAGACCTAGAAATCTCAGAGATCGTACCCAGGTACATCTACCTCTAAAACTCCATGGTAAGGGCTAAGATGCGACGTTAGGTAAGTTTCTTGAATCTAGGAATTTCTCAACTCTTCGTCAATGGTGAACATTGTCGGAACTACTTTGGTCAAAGAAAAAAGAAAAGCCGAAGGTGACCCATCTCCGATGGACCAGAAATAATGTGGCCTTAAGCCCAATTTACCCCCAATTACCCTTCTGGACAAATGATCCCAACCCACTTCACAAAACAACCCGATCTCTATGGATAAAGTGATTTTATAAACTCCAACAGCCCAGTAATCTTTACAAAAGCTCATGATTGACCAAAAAACCAATATCGTCTAATCCAACTCTTTCACACCTTTGGTTAGTAACTTAGATGCAAATCTTCTAACAAACAATGATATAACTGATACACATCAAGTCGAAAACACTCTTACCACTACTAAAGAAGAGATATCAGCGTTGTGGTCATAAGGTATTTAGTTTGCTAGTACGGTGGAAACTGTCTCTCAAGAAATCCTCTAACAATAAATAAGTAGAAAACAATCAAAAAAGATGATAGTTTGTGGAGGTCCAATGAATAATAAGAGGACACTAAAGATCAAATAAAGTACTAAGCGCATGCTAGATGGGCACGGAGAAAAAAAGTGTGGAGGAGAAGCTACCAAGCTTATTTCCTTCACTTCCTGTGCAAAAGTTAAAACATGAGAGATAAGTTTCACTTTCCCTCTCTCTCTCTATCTCTACTCTTTCTACTATTTAGGAAAAACTACTCTGACAATAGAAGAACAACCCCAAGACCATAATTCCTAGACTCCCCTTCAAGATTACAATCCCTAAAATATGCTCTAAGTAGTAACCGATCCTCTCTCTTTAGACTATGTTCCTGCCTCTTGGCTAGAGATAGGATTGCAGGAAATGTAACCATCACTAAAACTGGTAATAAAGGGCATACCAGTGAAAGTTACATTCTAAAACTTGATTTATCTAGCCTTATTGGCAAAGGAATGCTTGAACTAGGGCCTTCTATCCCATGGCAACAATGTGTGGATGATAATTTTGATGCACATTACAAGCCTCAACTCTTTGGACTCACTTTCGATAGAGATTCTCTGTCAAGTAACATAAAGCCTACCTTTTTTTACTCCCTCGAACCTACCTCTTCTTATCAATGGCCTAAACTTCCTAACACTCAACAATGCCACTTGAATGCAGCTCTAAACTCCAATGCAAGCCATAGAACTGACCCTAGAAATTGTGGAAACAGAAAGGACTATGGAAATGTTAAGTTCAAGAAACAAGTAAATGAAAGCACTCTTAGTCCGGCTAGAAGTTCCCATTACAGAGGCTACAACACTAGAGAAACAACTAACTTTAAAGTTCACAGAGATAGTAAGCAAATATGACAGTGATTTGCTCTAGAGACCTCACAAATTTTAGTCTGGAAGTCAGACTTCAAATAATCTTAATAGGGGGAATGTTTATGACTATTTTGAAACCATTGAAATTGATGGTCACTTTGAGCTTACCCCAATTCAAACCACCTAAAAAGGACAAGGGAAAGAGAGTGAGAGAGGAACCCATCCATCACCAGACAAATCCAATAATGAATGTCAATGTGATCACATAAATTTTAAATTTATTAGTACAAATAAATATTATGAATTAATATAATTGGATTAATTATTTAAAACCAATAAATATGAATTTAATTAAAGTCCAAAGCTTATTGGGCTAGTACATATAATAAGCCTATTTTGCTTGCCCAAGATGTCATCCTATCCTAGAGACACAATTTGGTGCCACATATCGAATGAAGTGGCACACCTAGTTAGGTGAATGGGCCAATAAGATCACAATATGTATCAAAATGATACAGCATACCTAGTGAAATCAAAGGCTAATCAAATATCGCCAGGTCACTTAAATCTGATTGGCTAGAAAAAGCCTATCTTCACCATGACTCTTTCCCTTCCACAACTATAAATAAGTGTCTCATAATTCAGAAAAAAGATTAACAATTCCAACAAGAATCAAGAGAGAGCTCATGGATCAAACCAAAAATTTCTCTACAAGTTCAAGAATCTACGATCCTGTTCATCAAGTTCAAGATCATGACCACAAGATTCAAGAACAAGCTCAAAAGCCCTTAATTCAAGGATAAGTTAAGATCAAATTCATCAAATTCACAAATCAAGTTCAAATTCAAGACCAAGCTCAAAACCTTTGAATTTATATTTGAAAAGGCGAATTAGAGGATTCATAGAGATTGTAACACTCATATATTGAAATTAATAAAATAATTGTTACGATATTTTTTGTCTCGATTAATTATTTTTCTGACTCAAATTTTTTTGCCTAACAAAATTTGGCATGCCTAATGAGACAATATTCACCTCTCATCTCAACTTTTCTAGCATCAAAATTCAAGAACACTGAAATGATTTCCAAGAAGGCCAATTCTCAATCGACCACCTTCAAGGGGCTGATTTTAAATTTTCTAGATGAAGTAGAAAGCATCCTTGATGTTAATTTTGAAAGCTTTGGAGCTATCACTAAGAGAAAAATGAGCATGGTAGGAAAACAAACACACAAGTGTTATTTGTACCAACTCTAATTTTTGGATCTTCAACCCCAAATGGAGAAAGATCCCTTACAAGTGCTTCCAAAGAAGGAAGAGATGTGATAGTGATAATTAAGAAGACTCCAACTTTACTTAAGTACTTTGGTTCAAAAAATTCTGGTATAAAAAATGATGATCATTAAACTAATATATTATCTCCACTTATGTTGCATAAGCTGAGCACTTCAAAGATCAACTTATGTGATAGTCCGTGTTACTTCCAATGTATTCAATGTTCACACAAACAATGGTAACTGATGTCTTATCTATGGAGGAGCAGCTTACAAACCTGGCAAAGGTAATTGATGGTCTGACCAAATACGTGCAAATCAAGATGCTCAGATTAATAAGTAGACGGATAGGATGGACGGCTTAATATATGGGGATTCTAGCCATACACCTAGGAAAGCTCCAGAGGTCCACAACATAGAACTTCCTAAAAATCAAACACCACCTACTATGGAGGTACAAGTCACTTCAGAGGGAATGATCCTGATTGATCAATTGAAAGAGTTTATTGAAGGGACCCTTAAAGACAAGTACAATATTAACACCAAGTCTTTCCTGACATACGTCAAGCCCTACATCATCAAGATTGATACTTCAAAATGCCTATCGATTATCAACCCTCAAAATTTCAATAGTTTGAGGGCAAATGAAATCCAAAGCAATATGTCACACACTTTGTTGAGACATATAATAATTCTAGAACCTATGGTGGATATCTTGTCAAATAATTTGTCCATTAACTAAAGAAAAATGCCTTCAATTGGTACACAGACCTTGAACCTAATCACATCAATAGCTGGGAGCAACTGAAACATGAGTTCCTGAATTACTTTTACATCACAAGGAAAAAATTGAGCATGGTAGAGCTCATAAATACTCATCAATGAGATGGTGATCCAGTCATTGACGTTATTAATTTATAGAGAAATACGAGCCTAAATTGTAAAAATAGGCTCAGTGAAACTCCTGCAATACAGATATGCATCCAAGGAATGCGCTGAGAGCTTTAATATATCTTACAAGACATTAGGCTAAAATCTTTTAAAAATTTTGCTACCCGTGCTCATGACATGAAATTGAGCATATTTTCTACCAGAAAAGGAGTACCACCTATCCATAACCCTCAAAAGGGTAAGGATAAGTAGAAACCCAAAAAATAGAGCAAATTTGTACTCAAAAGCGATAAAAAAGAACCCATTAATGTCAACGTGTCTTTTTTAACGTTCACCACAAAGGTAAGCAAGAAGTAAAGTGTAAAGACGACTTCTTAAGTACGTCCAAATTAGAAGTTAACTTTGAAGAAAATGTAAGAAAAGGAATACCCCTTCTTTAATTCGGATGTTGCTAGAATATTTAATAAACTTCTTGAGTATAAACTCATTGATCTAGCAGGGATGAAGTGACAAGACAAAGCTGGAAGGACTAGCGACCCAAACTATTACAAGTATCATAGGCTTTTGGGTCTCCCTCTAGAGAAATGTTTTGTTTCCAAGGATAAAATCATACAACTAGAAATGAGAAGAAGATCTTCTTTGATAATGAAAAGTCTAGTTCTCATCAAATCTCTATCACTTTTGGCTCGCTCGATCCGGTCCAAATATCACGACTGAAATATTAAGGGTCATGATGACACTTATCACAGTAAGCCTTGACAATTAACCTATCAGACAAACTAATATAAAAAGGGAAAACTATACCAAAACCTAAGGTAAGGCTTCTAGAACAAAGGCAAACTATACATATATAATAATAATAGAAAAATACACACAAAGAAATCATAAATCTCCCAAAATCCGATGTCACAGTGTAAAAACCAACTAAATATATCTTGAAGTCAAAATATACAAATGATAGTCCAAAAGGAACATAATCTATCTCTGAATATGAAAAAAGGCATAAACTAATGAAGAAGAGGTAGTAGATCAACCCTTAAAGAATAGACCAACTGCTACCTCAAAAGTACTCCAAAAACCACCCATATCAACTATTATGTGGTACACTCATATATGGATCTGCACCAAAAGGAAGCAGTAGGGTTGAATATGGTCCAGTTGTACTCAATAGGTATTATAGGTCGATTGAGTTGTAATGACCTTTTCGATTATTTTTCATATTTTCACTTATCTTCACTATTAGGGCTTTTCTATAGCTTCACAAGTCATTTATAACTTGTTGGGACCGATGGTTCAATTATCTGATAGTTTATTTGATTTTTAGAGCCAATTCACTGTTTTAAAGTCTTTGTTGGTTCCAAATGGCCATCGAGCAAGGACTTTAGTGAAATAATCGCAGATTCAAATTTGATTGTGCCAGTAAATCTAAAATATTGATTTTAGTCTAGGTAGACCTTTGGTTCGGGTCCTAATGCACCGAGCTTATTTTGACCTATTGATCGAAAAGTTGAAAAATTAAAATATGACTTTGGGATCAACATTTTTTCAAAATGACCTCGTATTGAAAATACGACTTCTCCATCATGTCCAGAACATTGATTTTAGGCTGAGGGACCCTTGGTTCAGGTCCTAAGGCTTTCGAACTTATTTTGAGCTATTGAGCAAATTTTATGAAAAATAAAACTATTGGTTTAGGCCCCACATTTTGCCAAAATAATCTTAGATAAAAGTTTTGATGATTCTAATGGACTTGAAATATGGTTTAAACTAAAATTTCACTATTGGATCATGTTATTTTGGCTCTTAATGAGTTACAAGGGTCAAAAAAAAAGTTTTTGACTTTCTTGTCGGGGGATACCGCATCTCTTCACTGGTAGGTCTATAAGTAGACCTAAAGGCCATGAATTTAGGCATTTTCCTTCATCTTTGAGAGCCTAAAATCCCAAACAGGTATGATAACTCAAAATTGAGTCTTATGGGTGTCTTGGTAGCTTGGTAAACATCTTTTATCATGATTATCATCCAGATTAAGGTAAGATTTCATCACTTTATTGGTATATTTCTACGTTCTTGACTTAAAATCCCAATTTAGATTATCACTTGATTTAGCCCCAAATTTAGTTTATTTGCAACCATTATTGAGGGCTATGATTCCTTGGTGATGTATGAGCATTGGTTTGCCATCGAAAATGTGATTTCTGTATGTGGGACCCACTTAGGTTTTTAGAACCAAAGCACAATAGTGTAATATGGATATTGTTAGACTTGTATTGATGAGTAGATGATGATTTTAATTGTGTGATATAATTTTGGGAATTGTGAAGTCAAGATGGGCATGTGGTGAATGATTTCAGGTTTTGCAATTTGACCTTGAGGTAGGATTCTACTAACTCTTCTTCAAAGATGATGTGTGTTATATATTACATCTGAATGTGAATGTTAAGGTTGATTATGAGTAGAATCACTTAGACTTGATTATTGATGTTTGGAAATTAGATGAGGCTTTTGGACCCGTAAGGTAGTATGTTTATGATCCTTTTAGAATCCTATTGCTTTATTCCAAGATTGAATTAGTTTGTAGTATGAAAATGTTATGATGCTAGGTTTGGGATGTGGTCCAGGTGTTGGAATCATGTTTAGTGTGATTGACCTTAGTTGAGCTAGTCTAGTGAACTTGAAACTGTATCTTAGGGTAGAATTGACGTAATTGCCTATGTTTCTAGACGTATTTCCTATTTTAGGATTGGTTATGGCTTACTTTATATCTAGAAGTTGAACTAGATACCTTATCCTAGTTTTTGGCGTAGTTTGCCTAAATATGGATACTGAGAATTAAAGGTGAGATCATATAATCCACTTAGGCCAAGACTTATGTTAGCTCTTGTGGTCTTAGTTGCGGATACTAGGCATAGTTGAGACTCATGATCCTTATTTATGAGATTTACTTGGTAAATTTATAAATTGTGATGACTTTTGCCAGATTATGATTCACGGACTATAGAGATGTTAATTACTCTTAGATATGATATTGGACCTTTAGAGATGTTATTTCCTCTTAATTTTGATATTTGGCTCATACAGATGCCTTTTCCTCTTACTTATGATATTTGATCCATGGAGATGAATTTTAGTCTTAGTTATAATATTCGGCCTTAGAGATGTTATTTCCTCTTAGACATGATGTTTGACCCTTAAAGATGTTATTTTCTCTAAACTATGTGATTTGTCCCATAGAGATGCTATTTCCTCTTAGACTTGACATTTGACCCACAAAGATGCTATTTTCTCTTAGAGATGATATTTGGGCCATAGAGATGTTATTTCCTCTTAGACTTGATATTTGTCCCATCGAGATGCAGTTTCTCTTAAACTTGATATTTATCACATAGAGATGCTATTGCTCTTAGATATGGAAATTGGCCTATAGAGATGATATTTTTCATAGTCACAGTATATGACCTATAGATACGAGATGCCTTATATCTGCGATACGCCTCGTAGTTGTAAGTTATGCTTCATTGATGTATTATGTCTCCTAAAAGTGAGGTGCCTCTTATATGTCCGATGATTATAGATATGCTTAATAACTTATAGATATGTTATTCCTCGTGAATATATTATGGCCTATAGATATAAGATGATTTATATATACATAATTATTAATATGAGTTCTGTATACGTATGTGGGCCTAAGGCCGTGATTGTAATGTTATGATTATTCCACATAAATTATTGGGACGAGGCCCCTTTTATAATATTGGTTGGATATTCGGGAGGTATTTATCCTTATAAAGGATATGGTTGTTGAATATGGATGCATATATGTTCATGTTTCTTATGATTTCATTGATTGAATACTGGTAAGGGCATGCATAAATTCAGTAATGTTATATTACTGGTAAGTACATTCATGAACATTATATTTGTGAGTGATGTTATTCTAGCTAAAATATGACTTTATGACTATTCTTCCTAAATAAGAGTAAAAACCCACTCTCCATCTTAAAAATAGATTTCTTTAAAATAATAACGATCTAACTTACTGGATAATTTTTATACATAAAAGAGGCTAATAATGATGTTTTAAAGAATTTTCCAAGTATAATTTTGGTTCGTGATTTGACATTACTATTTATCCTGATCTTGAGATATTTTGACCCTTTTTACACATTTAAAATGATTTAGTCTCGAAGTTCACTTTAGGTAATAGACTTATGAATTTACACTCTTATAGTCATGCTTGAGTATGTGCACCTATTATATATATCTATACATATGTATTTATAATTATGATGATATTGATACTCGACAAAGTCGGAGGATGCTGTTACGATGATATTGATACTCAACAAGGCTGGAGAATACTGTTATAATGGTATTGATACCCGACAAGGCCGAAGGATACTGTTATGATGACATTGATACTTAAAAAAGATGGAGAATACTGTGATAATGATATTGATACCTGATAAGATTAAAGGTTAATGTGAAAATGATATATATGCCTAGTTTAAGACTGGAGGATGTTTATGATATTGATTATGTACCTTGAAGTCATTCTTGCATACTCTTTGCCTATCACCAGCATGCGCCTATATCTATTAGCCAGTATGGTACGGTTACATAGATATGGATGATGACTATGCCTTGTGTTATTAAGTGTTGATTGAGCCTTCTGAGCCTAGGGCGGCGGGGGAAACACACATACTCTATTAGGTATTTAGGTGTCTGGAAAAACCGATTACTCGCACTGTTATTGATATTGTCATTATCATTGTTATGATCATTATTAAGGCTAGTTTATGACATATTAGTTATTGATTTCGTATTGAGATTTGAGGTATAATACTGGCCTCTTCTATCTTATGATTTCATTATTATGCATGATTAAATCAATGATGAGGTATATGAATTATAACCCTTGAGCTTATTAGTACTAAATCCTAATAGGATTATTATGAGGCCTCAAAACAAAGATATGATGATCTAGGTTATGCTTCAAGTTGATAGCTATATATGTGTATATTTAGCTATATGTATCTATGGTATTACCGTATATCCTTATTTTTTTCAGATTATATATTCATTTCTTGGCCTTGTATATTGCTATATATTCTTTTTTTGTCCTTTATTTATATATTGGCTAGGGATATACGATATAGTTTTGAGATTCCTAAGTATGGTTAGAATAGGATAGTGCACCCCTATTATTTCCTTAGCCTTAATATGTTAAGTCTTTTGGATATGAATAGGATAGGTAATCCTTATTATCTTATTGGCTATCTTATGTTGATTCTGGATATTGGGTATAGTTCCCATTATGCTTATATGTTATATACATTTGATTTTTCTTTGGAGTTCAGTTGGCAGTTGCCTACTGAGTACCATTTATTTGGTAATCATACTACACTTCTACTGCCTGCAGATCATAAGTATATGTTATAACCATTAATGTGTGCATCGTGAAGAGAAGCCATGGTTCAGAGACTAGAGTGAGCTCCTAAAGTTTGGAGTATTACAATCTCTCTCTTATCTATTATACTAGTCTCTATATTGTATTCAGAGATAAGTTATATCAGTGTATTCATTTGTACTTCACTTTGAAATCTTATTATTGTAGAAGCTCTTGTACTGACACCACTCGGTTTTCAAATTTCATTATGTATTTGGTTCTCTTATCTCATCTATTCCACATTCCTTTCTATATATAATTGGGTAGTCTATTACTATCTATTCCAAACTACGGGTTGGCTTGCCTAATGGTAGGATATAGTAGGCACCATTATGAGCTAAGAAATTAGGTCATGAAAAATTAGTATCAGAGCCTAGGTTTCAGTGGTGCATTAGTAAAAGAGCGAAGTCTTATTACAGTCCTGCGGATCAGTGCAAAGATATCTGTAACCTATCTTCGGGAGGCAATAATGACATTTTATGTAATTCACTTCTTGACTCCTTATCGTTTGTCTGTATTAATGTGAACCTCAAATATATTTTTGACTCTATTGTACCCCTAATAAATGATGTAAGATGGGCAATAATGTGGACAGATGCGGATGAGACCTCACCATACATTTCTAGAGTTTTAGTGCAGCATTGGTCTAATGGGTTAGAGATGAATATCGAAGACCTTTAGCATCAGCCAAAGGATTTTAGGGCTAACTTAGGATCCAGTTGAGATTGTGACTACTTTAACACTTGGAGGTTCAATATTGGGAATCTAAGTGATATTGCATATCCCTCTCAGCCATGGACGACATTTGATTCATCTAGCAGTTCTCACAATAGAGTTGGGTCTATTGGTGTTCATCAGGGTTCTTTACTAAGTTCTGAGTACGAGATTGGGTTTATTGAGTAGGCTAGGTATTTTCCTATGTTATATCTTTCTAAGTCAGACATTGGTTCATAGATGTATTAGAGGACTAGTATTGTCACTCTGTTTAGCATCGGAGCACTTGATAGAGGTTGGGTCTTCCTTATTCCAGGTTGTTAATTTTGAGAGAACCACAAAGAGCATATTTTTTTAGATTTATAAAAGTTGATGTAAGAGGCCATACCATCAAGATAGTGTTATTGGTATTTTACCAGAAGTAAAGATCCTTTTGGTAGAGTTCAACTTTACTTACAACATGTCGTCTCTACACAAATAGTATTTTAGACTATGGGAGGTTCTCAGATTAGTCGTGATGATCATAGTGGGTACATTTACCATCAGACCTTGCAGAGATTTTTAGTATGAGTCTTTAGGTCGCGGTGGCTATTTTAGATATTGAGGGGTAGTATCTCACAATATTCTAGAGATTTTGTTCAGTGTCAGTTGGCCAACCATTTGAGCTCAGTTTTTATCCACACCATGTTGATTCTTCAGGAGTTGTTATGACCACAGAGTGATTAACTACTAGTCTAGAAAGTATCCTCGACATAATATTTCTAGTCATTCAACTTATTTAGATCAGCCTCATGATTTTATGGCACCTTCAGTTAGAGATAGTGTTTTTAGCACCTTAGTTGATGATTTAGTCAGTTGTTTTGAGTTGGACCCATTCAAATTTATTTACAAAATGCCCGTTAGGCGTGTGATTTTAGATGTCACCATGATTGGTATGCTTTTATCTCCTGCATTTATCTTTTTTATGTGTATTGGGGTTTGTCATACCCATTGATGATTACATTCCTTGATGAATTGTTATTGGTTATTATGTTCCTCATTATTGAATTCATGATCATGTTACTACTCTACTGTTTATTTCTTTTAGTACTGAGTGGAGTAGATTTGTATTGATATTTTCCCCTATGAGTGTAGATTTTGGGTTTGAGTTCCATTTATCTTTGCACCTTGGCCTTAGTGTGGCCCTTAAGTGGTACATGATATTGATGTTTATTTTGGCATCGCTTGTTCAGTATATTGATGGTGACATTGCTGTTGTTACTGTTATCACTGATTAAGGTTATTGATATTATTTGATATTATTACTTGATGTAATTTATCCTCCCTGGATAGCTGTATATACTAGTGTTATCTCATTAGAATTCTATTTCTTTGTTATCTTATTCAGTGGCTTGAGTAGATATAGCCTGATTTGATGATTTGTTCCCTATAGCATGTCGAAGTTGATTGTTCTCCTTCTTGGTTAGCTGTGTTAGATTGTTTGGGGATATATTGTGATATCAAAGGTAGGTTGACATTTTGTGGCTCTGTTATGATTCTAGAGTTGGCGACTTAGTGTATCACTTATTCTTCAAGTTTGGGATTTTTAGACTGCCTCCTGAGTGTGAATGCTTTTGTTATGAATATTACTTCCTATATGGCCTATTTGTGAGATTGATTAATTTGAGATTCGTTCTTCGATTATGACTATTTAATCACCCAATAGTGATTTTGATATTGTGATTGAAATGTCATAGACTTAACTCATAGATATGTTGGGTTTGTTCCCTTATGATTGGTTGCGCTTGTTATTAGTGTGTAGATGGGATTCTTTGTTCTCACTGTGATGAGATTTTTAGCTTCTGTAGAGTTAGAAAGATAGAGGCAGATGGCCTTTTCTATGATTGCTTCTTAAGTTGGCAATTAAAAATTCTTTCTCCTGAGTTGTTTAATTTTCTGGTGGTGGTCTTGACATCGACCTTGATTTTAAGTTTGGTATATTTTTTCTTTGATGAAGTAATTCTTAGGTGGATTTGGGAAATCCCCATTTTGGAGTTTGTTCGGCCTAATGAAGCTTGATGGAGTGTTTCTCCTCGATGATGTGTGCCTATGGCTATTCTTTGTTGAGATGGAGTGTTGGATTGATTAGTTATCGGCTAAAGTTGCATTTCTCTAAGTTGATGGAGTTGTTGCCATTACTAGTGTGATTTTCAGCCTTGGGAAGTTCTTGAGTATATTTTGATATTTCACGCCCTCATGTGGATATGGAGTGGGTTATTTGCATTCTCTACTGATGATTTGTTCTTTAGCATGATTTCTGTTTTATGGCTATATTTCGTACCCTTTAGCTGATATAAAGTTGGTTACTTGCGTTTTCTGTCTATGTTTATCCCTGTGGTGATTGTTGTTCTTCAGATATGTCTCAACTGTGGCTTGGTATGATTTATCTTGGATATGTCAGATTTGGATACTAATGTAGATTTGAATGATTGGCAATGATATAGGCTTACTGGTTTAGTTTTGACTTGATGCCTCAGAACGACGATTTGGAAGTTATGATTGACTTGGAGTATGAATGCCTACCCATCTTCAGGTTTGGTTGGGTAGTTCAGACCAGGCAATTTAGTCTCGGTATTGAGATTTTAGCTTTGTATTGTTGAGCTTGCATGCACCTTTCATTTTGGGCTTGTCTCAATTCATATTTCATATATAGGCTAGTTGAGCCTATTCCATTGTTACCTATTGGGTCATCTCGACTTTTGATGCGTTACAGTTGATAAGTGTTCAGATGATAATCATGGACCCGATATTGGTTCTTTTAGCTTTGACCTCGAGTCTCTAGTTTTCTTTAGGAATTTTGGATGATATCTCAGTGGGAGTAATACACTTGAGATGGATTCAATATGTCTTTATTCTCTATTGATGGAACATCATGGTGCAAAATATTCAGTGATGAGTAGTTATACCTTGGACATCAGGATTTCAGTTTGTTTTTCATCCGGACTGGTTGCAACATTAACATAGATTGCATTCTTTGATTATCTTCAATTGTGTAACTAGATAGCACTTTATGAGATTATTCTCATGTTACTCGTATGGACTTTCAGCAGATCAACTTTAGTTCTTTGAGTTCTTGGTGATGAGATTGTGCGGACGAGACTCAGGTGATTTTCCTCCGGATTCAGAGTGGATAAGAAGAATGGATTGGTAGAAGAAGATTATATTTGGATTTGGGAGTGAGTGGTATGATTCATGACTTGGGTTGCTCTGGATTGTATGAGACTTTATTGATTTGTGTGTGTATCGTGATGGTATCAACGTGTTGTGGTTCGAATATGCATGCATTAGTCTTTTAGATCAGTTGGAGGCTAGTTAGCGGTTGAAGTTGAATTTTAACCGTTTGGTAAATAAAGTGAGGGTGCTAGTTTAAAAAGGAATACATGTGGTAAACCCTTACAAGTGTTCTCCCCTCGTGGAGGTTACCTGGGAAGTCATGTTTAGAGCATGCGGGCCTAGTACTTCATCTTTTTGAGCTTTTGAGATTCTTTCTATCAGTTGACTTTTGGGGACGAAATTCCTATTACTAGTGATGTTGTAGTGACCCTTTCAGTTATTTTCCATGTTTTCTCTCATCTTCACCATTAGGGCTTCTCCATAGCTTCCCAAGTCATTTATCACTTGTTGGGATCAATGGTTCGGTTATTGGGCAGTTCATTGGATTTTTAGAGCCAATTCCCTGTTTTGAAGTCTTCGTTGGTTCTAAATGGCCATCGGGTGAAAATTTCAATGAAACGATTGCAGATTTAAATTTGACTATGTAAAAGATCTAAAATATCAATATTAGTCTAGGTGGACCTTTGGTTAGGGTTCCAATGCACCAAGCTTATTTTGACCTACTGGTTGAAAAGTTAGAAAATCAAAACATGGGTGTGGGACCTAAATTTGGTCGAAATGACCACGAATTGAAAATCTAAATTCTCCATCGCGTCTTGAATGTTGATTTTAGGCTCGAGGGACCCTTGGTTCAGGTCCCAAGGCTTCCAAACTTATTTTGGGCTATTGAGCGTATTTTATGAAAAATAGAACTGTAGGTATGGGCCCCACTTTTTGCCAAAATTATCTTGGATGAAAGTTTTGATGATTCCAATGAACTTGAAATGTCGTTTACACTCAAATTTCACTATTGGATTATGTTATTTGGGCTCCTAATAAGTTTTGAGGGTCAAAAATAAGTTTTTGACTTTGCTATCAGGAAAGATACTGCATCTCTTCAACGGGGGGTCTATAAATAGACCCAAAGGTTGCAAATTTAGGCATCCCTTCATCCTTGAGAGCTTAAAATACCAAATGGGTATGATAACTCAAAATTGAGTCTTGTGGGTACCTTAAGAGCTTGGTAAACATCTTTTATCATGATTATCATCCGTATTAAGGTAAGACTTCATTACTTTATTGGTGAATTTCTAAGTTATTCACCCGAAGACCTAATTTAGCTTAGGGCTTGATTTAGCCGAAATTTGGTTTGTTTGCACACATCAATTGAGGTTTATTATTCCCAGGTAATGTATGACCATTAGGTTGACCTCGAAAATGTAATTTCCATATGTGGGACCCACTTGTGTTTTCGGTGTTGTTTTTGGACCCGAAGCACAATAGTGCAATATATGTATCATTAGACTCGTATTTATGAGTAGATTATGATTTTTATAGTATGATGGCATTTTAGGGATTGTAAAGTGAAGATGGGCGTGTGGTGAATGATTTGAGGTGTTCCGATTCGGCCTTGAGATAATCTTCTATCTGGTCTTCTTCGAAGATGATATGTGTTATATATTAGGCCAAAGGCATTGATAAGCACTCAAACTTGTTGCCAAAATTCACTTAGACACCTAAACTAAGGCCTGTTCCTATCAGGTCCCTAAACCCCCCACATTTTGTTTCAATTGGGTATTTTTTGCCTACATGGCACTGTGCGTGCAATGCACTTGCTGTAGGTGCGTGAGAAAATTTTTTTTTACTAATTACGAATTAAAATGTGCCAAGTGGCACTAAGGGGGCCCAAAAATATTAATTAGAAAATTCCTATCCCCCTAAGTCATCTTCTTCACAACACCCCACCTCACCCACTGCGTCTTCAACCCTACCCCACCTCACCCCTATGTCATCTTCTTCACAATACCCCACCCCACCCCCACCCCCGCATCTTTAACCCTACCCCACCCCTAGAAGATCAACAGTAGTTAATGCACGCTCCACCACAGGAGCAGAACAAAAATTTATATAAGATAAAAAAAAAATCCCAAGATCCATCCTCATTCTTAATTCAAGATTATCAAATCAAAGGGCTGTAAAAAGAATAAGAGAAGTGTTTTTTAGAAGACCGAAGATGCAACTTTTACCATGATAATAAGATAAAAATTATGCAATTATAACATAAACGGACCAGCCAACCCTATACTCTAATTGTGTCTGTATGTATTTTTAAGGTTCACAGAGAAGTTTAATGGAGAAGATGAACGTCGGGGGTGGGGGAGTAGGGACAAAGATGAACGTTGGGGGGAGGGGGCGGGGGAAGGTAGGGGAGTTTTTTATTTTCACTTTTTTTGAGTTTTTTATTTTCTATTTTTTTAAAATTTTATAATTTTTGATTAATAATAATAAGTTTTAAATTATTTTTAATATTTTGGATTAGTTCTTTATTTTATTTTTTAAATAAGCTTATAATTTATTTTTAATAATTTGGAATTTGGACCCTCAATGCAATTTTTTATTTTTATTTTTTAAAATTTTATAATTTATTTTTACTTTTTAAATAATTTTATAATTATTTTTTAATAATTTGGATCCTCAATGCCATTTTTTATTTTTATTTTTTAAAAATTTTATAATTTCTTTTTAAAAATAATTTTTTTAATTTCTTTTTAAAAACTGATTATTAAAAACTATAATACAAAAAAAATGAATTTTTTATAAAAAATATAATTTTACAAAAAAACTGATTATTATAGTTTTTTAAAAAACTAATTTTTAAAATATTTCTTTTTAAAAACTAATTTTTAGAAAGTATAATTTTTTTTTTGTATTATAAACAAATTATAATTTTTTTTAAATAATTGGTTTTTTAAATAATTTTAGAATTATTTTTTAATAATTTCCTCAATGCCATTTTTATATATATTTTATAAAAAAATTATAATTAATGTTTAATAATTATTGGACCCACAATGCCACGTGCCAGCTTCTAATTAGCTCATTTTACCATGTCATCGCATGTGTGCAACACATACTTTGAGCTTTATGCTGATAGGGTAAAAAAGGCCCAATTTTAATAAAATATGGGGGGTTTAGGGGCCTGATAGGAACAAGCCTTAGTTTAGGTGTCTAAGTGAATTTTGGCAACAAGTTTGAGTGCCTATCGATGCCTTTGGCCTATATATTACATCTGAATGTGAATGTTAAGGTTGATTATAAGTAGAATCACTTAGACTTGATAATTGATGTTTGGGGATTAGATGAGGCTTTTGGACCCATAAGGTAGTATGTTTACGACCTTTTTAGAAGCCTATTGCCTTCTCCCTAAATTGAATTAGTTTGTAGTAAAAATGTTATGATGCTAGGTTTGGGATATTGTCTAAGTGTTGGAATCATGATTAGTGTGATTGATCTTAGTTGATATAGTCTAATGATCTTGAAACCGTATCTTGGGGTAGAATTGACATAATTGACTATGTTTCTTGATGAATTTCCTATGTTAGAATTGGTTATGGATTACTTGACATCTAGAAGTTAAACTAGATACCTTAGCCTAGTTTTAGGCGTAGTTTGCCTAAATATGGAAATTAAGAATTAGAGGTGGGATCATCCGGCCCACTTAGGCCAAGAATTGTGTTAGCTTTTGTGGGCTTAGTTGCGGATCGTAGGCCTAGTTGAGATTAATGAGCCTTATTTATGAGATTTACTTGGTAAATTGATAAATTGTGATGACTTTTGCTGGATTATGATTCATGGACTATAGTGATGTTAATTACCCTTAGATGTAATATTGGACCTTTAGAGATGTTATTTTCCTATTAATTTTGATATTTTGCCCATAGAGATGCATTTTCCTCTTAGACATGATGTTGTGCCCTTAAAGATGTTATTTCCTCTTAAATATGTTATTTGTCCCATAGAGATGCTATTTCCTCTTAGACTTGATATTTGACCCATAGAGATGTTATTTCGTCTTAGACTTGATATTTAGGCCATAGAGATGTTATTTCCTCTTAGACTTGATATTTGGCCCATCCAAATACTACTTCCTCTTAGACTTGTTATTCAGCTCATAGAGATGCTATTTCTATTAGATATGGAAATTAGCCTATAGAGATGATATTCCTTATATTCACAGTATATGACCTATAGATACGAGATGCCTTATAGATGTGATACGCCTCGTAGTTGTGAGTTATGCTTCATTGATGCATTATGCCTCCTAGAAGTGAGGTGCCTCATATACGTGAGATGAATATAGATATGCTTAATATCTTATAGAGTTATTATTCCTCGTGAATATGTTATGGCCTATAGATATGAGATGATTTATATATACATGATTATTGATATGAGTTCTAGATACGTATGCGGGCCTAAGATCGTAATTATGATGTTATGATTATTCCATACATATTATTGGGCCAAGGGCCATGTTATGATATTGGTTGGATATTCGGGAGGTATTTATACTTGTAAAGTATACGGTTGCAGATACGATTACATATATGTTCATGTTGCTTACGATTTCATTGATTGAATATTGGTGATGGCATGCATAGATTCAGTATATTCATGAACGTTATATCTATGAGTGATGTGATTCTAGCTAAAATATGACTTTATCATTTTTCTTCCTAAATAAGAGTAAAAGCCCACTTTCCATCTTAAAAATAGATTTCTTTAAAATAATAACTATCTAACTTAATGGATAATTTTTATATGTAAAAGTGGCTAATAATGAATTTTTAAAGAATTGATCGAGTCCGATTCTGATCCATGATTTAACATTACTATTTATCCCAGTCTTGAGATATTCTAGCCCTTTTTACACTTTTATATTGATTTAGTTACGAAGTTCACTTTAGGCAATGGACTTATGAATTTACACTCTTTTAGTCACACTTGAGTCTATGCACCTATTATATATATCTATACACATTTATTGATGGCTATGATGATATTGATACCCAGCAAGGACGAGGATGTTGTTATAATGATATTGATACCCGGTAAGGCTGGAGGATATTGTTATGATGATATTGATACCCGACAAGGCTGAAGGATACTGCTATGATGATATTGATACTCGACAAGGTCGGAGGATACTGTGATGATGATATTGATACCCAGCTAGGTCGATGGATATTGTGATGATGATATATATAACTGATTTGAGTTTGGATGATGTTTGTGATATTGATTGTGTACCTTCCATTTATTCTTGAATGTATATCGCTTATCACCAGTATCTGCCTATGTCTATCAGTTGGTATGGGATGGTTACATAAATATGGGTGATTACTATGCCCTATGTTATTATGTAGTTATTGAGACTTCCGAGCCTAGGGCGGTGGGGGCAACACATAGGCTCGATTAGGTATTTAGTTATCCAGAATAGCTGATTACTCGCGTTGTTATTGATATTGTTATTATCATTGTTATGATAATTATTATGGCTAGTTTATGACAAATTGGTTATTGATTCGGTATCGAGATTCAAGGTATGATACTCTCCTCTTCTATCTTACGATATGATTATTATGCATGATTAAATCTAGGATGAGGTATATGGATTAAAAACCCTGAGCATGTTAGTATTAATTCCTAATAGGATTATTATAAGGCCTTAAAATAAAGATATGATAGTCTAGGTTGTGCTTCGATTTGACATTATATCTATATATGAGTAAATTTAGCTATATTTAGCTATGGTATTACCGTAATCCTTTCCTTCTTTTGTTCAGATTATATATTTATTTCCTGGCCTTGTATATTGCTATATATCCTTCTTTCATCCTTTATTTGTATATTGGCTAGAGATATATGGTATAGTTTTGAGATTCTTAAGTATGGTTGGAATAGGATAGTGCACCCTTATTATATCCTTAGCCTTAATATGTTAAGTCTCTTAGATATGACTGGATGGGTTATCCTTATTATCTCATTGGTTGTCTTATGTTGGTTCTGGACATTGGGTGTAGTTCCCATTCTATTCATATGTTATATACATCTGCTTTATCTTTGGAGCTCAGTTGGCAGTTGCCTACTGAGTACCATTCGTTTGGCACTCATACGACACTTCTGTAGCCTGTAGATCATAAGTATGAGTTATCGCCATTGATGTGTGCGTCGTGCGAAGTAGTCATGGTTTAGACACTAGAATGGGCTCCTAACATTTGGAGTATTGCTATCTCTATCTTATGTATTAGACTAGTCTCTATGTTATATTCGAAGATAATTTTTATCAGTGTATTCATTTGTACTTTACTTTGATATCTTATGATTGTAGAAACTCGTGTACTGATACCACCAGGTTTTGGGATTTTATTATGTATTTGATTCTCTTATCTCGTCAATTTTGTATTCCTTTCTATATATAATTGGGTAGTCCGTTACGAGCTATTCTAGACTACGAGTTGTCTTGCCTACTGGTGGCTTATAGTAGGTGCCATCATGACTTGAGAAATTAGGTCAGGACATAATCAAGGTAGAAAATAAAGAATATAAAATAAACACTATGGGAACGTCACCTACAATTAGAAAATATCCTAAACGGTAGGCCACACCATCTCTACTAGCAATTCTGCAATTTCATATATACCAAATACAATAATAAGAAAGAGACACAAATATATATATATATATATATATATATATATATATATATATATCACGTCAATAATTAAAATACAACACAAAATGTACACAGTGTATGAAATGCAATGAAGATGATGATGTAATTCGCAAGATTGTCATACAACCTTCGTATAAATCTACCGATCAGTTTTCCCAAGGTAGAACACATGAGGGGCTTTCAACCCATGTACAATCCAATAACCAATACCAATCCAATATCCATATATCCTCCTCGGCACATACATTGACAGAGGGTTTTTAAAAATGTCATATTTTCTATCAGAAAAACCAATATTTCCAAGGTACCAATGTTTAATGAATGTATATGATACGGGGGTGAAGTGATCACAACCAACCAGAATGAGGATTTTCAAATCCACCAATATACCAATCACGTGAGCCAAAAATCCACTCAATAAGCCAACCAATCATGATCCAATATAATCTATATACCAATGGAGTAAGATATATCATAATATGACATTTGATGCCACATAATTCCTAATTTAGACAATTTCCACCAAGAAGAAAATAACTACTTACATAAATAACAGACTAGTAATATCATATAAGACCCCATATGGTCACATATAACAAAAAATGTCTCAAAACCAAATGAAGATGATGATGTAATTCGCAAGATTGTCATACAACCTTCGTATAAATCTACCGATCAGTTTTCCCAAGGTAGAACACATGAGGGGTTTGTCAACCCATGTACAATCCAATAACCAATACCAATCCAATATCCATATATCCTCCTCGGCGCATACATTGACAGAGGGTTTTTAAAAATGTTATATTTTCTATCAGAAAAACCAATATTTCCAAGGTACCAATGTTTAATGAATGTATATGATACGGGGGTGAAGTGATCACAACCAACCAGAATGAGGATTTTCAAATCCACCAATATACCAAGCACGTGAGCTAAAAATCCACTCAATAAGCCAACCAATCATGATCCAATATAATCTATATACCAATGGAGTAAGATATATCATAATATGACATTTGATGCCACATAATTCCTAATTTAGACAATTTCCACCAAGAAGAAAATAACTACTTACATAAATAACAGACTAGTAACATCATATAAGACCCCATATGGTCACATATAACAAAAAATGTGTCAAAACCACCAAATAATAACAACACAGGCCCTCATATAGGTACAAAATAGTAATAAAGCCATTCATGATTAGTTCCTACACCATAATATGATTTTATATCAATATTAACTATCCAGTGAAATTCAAGAGGGGGGAAAAATTGAAAATTTTATTTTGCGAGTCGATTACTAACTCCTCACAGTCGACTTACCTACAGATTTTCACAAACAGATTAGATTTGAAACAATTAAGAATGCAAATAATAGAACATAAAGTAATAACACAGAGATTTATCCTGGTTCAAAACACTAATGTGGTGCTACTTCCAGTCCCCTTGGGTTTTAAAGTTTCCTAAGATCGTTCAATGTTAAGCTCGATTACAATGATAGAAAATAAGTTTTGAAGACTTATTTTGCTCTTCACATCTTATGACATAGCTTTAGTTGATGTTACAAAGTTGACTCGATCCTACTCTTTATATAACAATTGTAAACAAAAAGTTACAAAGCCTTGTGAGACTAAGAAAGAGACCCTTTGATTTTTCTTTTTGAAGTTGCATAACCCGTGTTCATCTTCAGTCTTCCTCTTTTATAGTATTTGGATGCTTCTCTTTATAAGGAAACCCAAAAGATTTCTTTTCAATCAAGGATTTGAATTGATTTCTTTATTGAGGGAGTTTGCACCCTATAATATGTCCATATCATATATTTCCATACTTGGTGCGATTTTTTTTCTCACATCTATACATGTCTATATCAGATCTTTCCATGTAAGGAGTGAGATCTTCCTTCTCCTTGATCTTACCGTGAGGTACATCCGATTGCCTTTTCTATTGGGATTTTTAGTTGATATGATTTTTGTTGCCTTATCAAGCGATAGCCTACTTTTGTTGTGGCTCCATATTTAGCACGATATTCTTATGGAGAATATTCCTTGCCTTGTGTGAGATATCCTCCATGATTTGAGATCTTCAATGTCCTTTATGTGAGATATTTTTCCATTATTATGGATCTTTAATATATTTGATATGGATCCATATTTAGCATAATCTTCTTATGGAGTATATTGCTTGTCTTGTGTGAGATATCCTCCTATGATTTGAGATCTTCAATGTCCTTTATGTGAGATCTCTTTCCATCATTAAGGATCTTCATTATCCTGCAAAGTTCACTTATTAGTTTGTCATTATTAAAACATAAAACATAAATATATGAGGCTAACAATCTCTGTCTTTTTGTTAATGACAACAAGTATAAACATCAGTTGACTCTCCTGTCTGTCACAGTAGTCGGCTTGTTCCCCCTGACTTGTAGGCACTTTTGATGTTCCTATCTTTCTCCCCCTTTTGGGATAATAAAAAAGAACCACAAAGTAGCAAAATGAGCAGTAGACAGATAACAAATATTTAATGTATCAACTGACAAGTACGAGGCAAAACAAATAGTATGGAAGGTAGAGTTAAAAATAATTTTACAACCCAGTAAAAACAAGGGACATGACCCCCTTTTAAAAATCAATTTTTGGTTCAAAATAGTTGTTGAGAAAATTGGAACAAGTAAAAGAGATCTTTTTCCAAAAATAAGACTCATAATTCATTAATGCTGAGAATACCAAGTCCTTTTCTAAGGTAACAAAATCTTACTTCTAACATGGGTTTTGTAAAAATATCTACCAATTGATTTTCGGTGTCAACAAATGTTAAAAAAAAATCACCATTTTCTACATGATTAAAAAATGCTTAATATAAATATGTTTGGCCCTAGAATGATGCACAGTATATTTAGATAAGCTAATAGCACAGGTATTTTCACACAATATAGGAACATATTCAATGGACAAATTAAAATCAAGTAGTTGATGCATAATCCATAAAATTTGAGTACCACAACTTTCAATAGCTATGTATTCGGCTTCAGTTGTTGAAAGAGCAACTGAAGTTTGCTTCTTGTTATACGATGAGATCAAGGTATCACCAAGAATTTGAAACATTCCACTAGTGCTTTCTCTATCACTTTTATCACTTTTGTGTTCTTAGCTTGTCTGATGAAGGTACCTTTGAGAGTTTGTTTGTTTTATAATCCAAAGAATAATGTGAGCTTTGCCATAAGAATCATTTAAAATTCTTCTTTCATCAAATCAGCTAAATTCTCACAAAGAGAGATGTTAGGACAACCAAAAAATAATATCATTATCATAAATTTGCACAATAAGAAGATTTGAATCAAGCTTCTATATAAACATAGATGTATCAATTTTACCTCATTGAAAATTATTATTTAGTAAGAAAGTACCCAATCTCTCATACTAAACCTTTGGAGCTTGTTTGAGACCATAGAGTGCTTTTAACAATTTGAAAACATGATTTAGATAAGATAGATTTTCAAACTCGGGGGTTGTTTTACAAAAACTTCCTCATGAATGAAACCATTTATGAAGGCGCATTTGACGTCCATTAGATATAACTTAAACCATTTGGCAGAAGGAAAAAACAATAAATTTTGAATTAATTCTAACCTTGCCATAGGAGCATAGGTTTCATCATAATAAATACCTTCTTGTCGGGAATAGCCTTGCGCTATAAGTCTGGATTTGTTTTTGATAAACTTACCTTATTTATTCGATTTGTTTCTGTAGACCATTCTAGTTCAAATTACTGCACAGTTCTTGGGTTTTTCAACCAGAGTCCAAACTTGATTACGTTCAAGCCAGTCTAATTCTTCTTTTATTACTTTGACTCATGATTCATCTTTGAGGGCCTCATCATTTTTTTTGCTTCAATTGGAGATACAAAGGCAACAAATGCTTACTCTCAATTATTCTCTTTTTTGCATCATATTATCTAGATTTCCTATGATAAATTTATTTGGATTGCTAGCATCATGCTTCCACTCTCTTGGAATAGTTGGTTTGACTATATCTGCTGTAGGAGCTGGCTCTTGAGGGGGTATAGTCGACTTGTCCTATGATGGCTCAAAGGTTATGCTAGTATTGGCTCCAGATTTTAGATCACTCACATGTTCTTTATTAATACTCAAACTCATAGGAGAGTGATTAGATTCATCAAATAAAATATGTATAATTGCATGCCCAAGCTTTTTGTACCACAACTAAAAATCATTGGTTCGCACAATAAGGCGGGTTAACATAGAAAAATCAAGAATGTTTAAAACATAAATATTATCAACACATTCACCGATAATAGATATGTCTCTTTTGTCGTGTTGTATTGAGCAACTTTTGGATTTGAAAGAGACTCCAAATCCAACGTCACATAGATGACTAATGCTGGGAAGGTTATGTTTAAGGCCACCTACTAGATACACTTTAGTAACTTCACATGAGGAGCTGAGCTTTACTGAGCTGACACCGATGACATTGCCTCTAGCATTGTCACCGAATCTGACTGATTCTCCATCTATTTTCTTTAGAGTAGAGAAATTTTCTTTCTTTTTGGTCATGTGTCTAGAACATCCATTATCAATTGACCCACATTCTCTTCTTACATCTCTTGCGAACATGTACCTACAAAATAAGAAATATTTTATTTAGGTACCCGAGCGGTCTTGGGTTATTGAGGGTCAGATATGCTTCTTTTAGGCTTCCAAACCCATACACTTTTAGGCATATGCCTACAACTATAGGATTTGTTCCCTTTCTATTTATAGATAAAATAAATAGGTCCTCAAGAGAAGAAAGAGGCATTTGCTGATTTAAACTATTCTGATAAAGAAATTGGATTATTTTTAAAAGAGTTTGATCTCATAATATTATGGCTTGGAGATCTCTTGATGCTATTTAATTTTATTTTTACATTATTAAGATCTTCATGAAGTAAGTCAACTTCGATTTGACGTGCCTCAATTTTTATTTGGTACCTTCTTTGTCCCTCTTTGAGTTTTCATTTAAATTGAGCTTCACAGTTTTTCTTCTCTTGAGCGAGCTTGTTATATTCATCTATAACTTTTTGAAGCTCGTCAGTTATCATATCTAAATTATATTCAAGAGTACTAAAATTATTAAAATCGTGTAGTCTTACCTCATTGGATTCACTCATTACCATAAAGCATATATTAGCGGCTTCTATTTCTTCTTCAGTTTCATTTTCATCAATCCAGGCTCCAAAATTTTGAATCTTTTTGTATGTTCTTTTTTTTAGTTCAGTGAATTTTTGTTTGAAGTGTCCAGGCCTTCCACAGTAGTATCAACGATCATCATTTCTAGTGGAGTCATTATTTTTGGCTTCTTGGGATCTTTGCTGTCTCTGTCGCATGATTTGCCTTACTCCATGATTTACTATTAGCATCTTATAGAATGTCCACTTCTTCGGTTGGAGCAACATTGAAGGCTACTAGTTTCTTCTTCTCTTCTTTGTGGTACCTGTTTATATAATTGCATTTATTTGCAATGAGGTTACCTCGTAGTTCGTCATATGTCATGTTATGTAGATCTCCGTCTTCCAGAATGACGACCTTGGTTTCCCAAATATTTGGAAGACATCAAACCAACCTTCTGGACTTACAGGCTATGTAGACAGATCATCTTCAGTTATTTTAGTTCACATACAATCTTACTGAATATGGTAAATATTGTTTCAATGTCCTCATTCTCTTTTATTTTGAATAACTCACATTCATTGACCAGGGCAGCAATTTTTGACTTCTTAACTTTGGTGGTTCCTTTATTGGTTTCCTCCAATTTGTCCCATATTTCTTTTGCAGTTTCACAAGTTGATATCTTGTTGCATTCTTCCCTGCTAACTGCACACAAAAGTAAACTTATAGCACATATATTAGTTTGAATTACCTCTTGTTGTTCCTTAGTGACCTTAAATCTTTCAAGATCTTTTAAGTCAATACTGCTAGATTCCTTGTATTTGTCCTTTGACTAATCTTTAAGTCTTGGAATTGGCTTTGGACCCTTCCTAATGACAACCCAGGCTTGCAAGTCATTTGATTGGACAAAAATTCTGAACCTATTTTTCCAGTAAGAGTAATATTCCCCATTAAAGTATGGTGGTATTTTGGAGCAGTGACCATGTTTGAGAAGAGCACCAGGAATCCGATAATTTGCCATTTGATCTTTGCTCACTTGAGGTTAAGCAATGCAGTTGGTGAGACCTCGCTCTGATAAAAATTGAAATTCAAGAAGGGGCGAGGGTGAATTGAAATTTTTCTTTTGTGAGTTGACTACTCACTCCTCACAGTCGACTCGCCTATAGATTAGTGCACTTTAAAAAATGATTAGATTTGAAACAATTAAGCACATAACTAACAGAACATAAAGTAATAACACAAAGTTTTATCCTGGTTTGGAACACCAATGTGGTGCCTAATTCCAGTCCCTTTGGGTTTCAAAGTTTCCTTAGAGCGTTCAATGTTGTGCTTCGGTAAATGATAGGAAACAAGTTCTGAAGACTTATTTTTCTCTTCAGATCTTATGAAACAGCTTCAGTTGATGTTACAAAGTTGACTTAATCATATGTTTTATATAACAATTGTAAACTAAAAGTTACAAAGCCTTGTGAGACTAAGAAAGAGACAATTTTGATTTTTCTCCTTAAAGTTGTGTAATCCATGTTCATCTTCGGTCTTCCTCTTTTATATTCTTCGACTACAGCTCTTCATAAGGAAACCCAAGAGAGTTTTTCTTAATCAAGGATTTAAAGTGATTCCTTAATTAAGGGAGTTTGCACCTTATGGTATGTATATATCTGATATGTCCATACTTGGTGTGATTTTCCTTTCTCATATCTATACATGTCCATATCAGATATGTCCATGTAAGGAGAAAGATCTTCCTTCTCCTTGATCTTGTCGTAAGGTGCATCTAATTGCCTTGTCTATTGGGATTTCCAGTTGATAGGATTTTGGTTGCCTTGTAAAGCGACATCCTACTTTTGATGTGGATCCATATTTAGCAAGATATTCTTATGGAGAATATTCCTTGCCTTGTGTGAGATATCCTCCCATAATTTGAGATCTTCAATGTTCTTTATGTGATATCTCTTTCCATCATTAGGGATTTTCAATATATTTGATGTGGCTCCATATTTAGCACGATCTTTTTATGGAGAACATTCCTTTCCTTAAGTGAGATATCCTCCCATGATTTGAGATCTTCAATGTCCTTTATGTGAGATCTCTTTCTATCATTAGGGGTCTTCAATATACTACAATGTTCACTTATTATTTTGTCATTATTAAATTATCCAACCCAGTCTGAAGAAAGTTAAGCTATAACCTCTCTAAAATGAAGAAATTGAGTCTCAAAGCCTTCAACACGGAGCCTTTCCCTCACGAATCGACTTGGAATCAACTAAAACATACAAATGCAGAATCTACATATCAGAAGGAAGCCAACGATACCTATATTACCCATTTTTGGGTCAGGGTCAAAATGGACCCCCGAAATGAGCTTTTGAAGAATAAGGGTAAGATCAAATTGTTTGTCCAAATATTTATGACCATGATTAAAGGATGCCATGGAAGAAAATCCAAGTGAAAATGGGTTGGAATATGAGTTTAAATTGTAGAATTACTAATTTATTCCTTCTAAACCAAAATCCCCAAATTACAATTTAGAAATAAAGTTTTAACAAGATTTAAATGATAAGAATAAAATAAAAATAATTGAAATACGGATTTAGAGCTTAACCAAGCTTGAAAATAGAAGAAATCACCCAAAAACTCAAAAACCCGAATCTCCAAGTGTCAAAAATAGTGAAAAATTAAGAAAAAGGGGTATATATATATTACCCATGTGTCGCTTAAGCAGACACTAGGTTGCTTAAGCGGATAAGTGAAGCTTTCGTGATACCCACCCCATTTGCACGAGTTTGTTGAACCGTACTTAATGCTGCTTAAGCGACACTCACTTAAGCGAGCTTGTCATCACTTAAGAGACACTTAGCTGTCAAGCTAGGTCATTTAATCAATAGGCTAGCTGCTTTAGCGACCCAAGTGTCACTTAAGCTGATGCACAAGCTGAGTGGTAGATCAGTTGAAGACTTGGAAAATTCTGAGTCTCTGGATACCCTCGGGATACATCCAAAATTTTAAGAATGCAAATGAACTATGTTACCCTATGAAATCGATGCTTTGGACTCAATGGCGATATCAGATTTTCTAAAAAATATTATTTTTGCAAAGTTCACCCCTACCAACTTAAAATTGACATTCTGGATATGCTAGCACAATGCATTTTGTCATCCAACATACAGAACAACAAATGTTCACTGAAGTAATAATAAAGCCTTTTTAACCAACAAAAATCACAAACTCAGAAAAATCACATTAAAAAGTATTAGGAACTGTGCCAATCATAACCACACACCAGAAATACCAGAAAGAAACCCCAGAGAGGGGTAAGATAATCAAATCACACAAAAAGTGAATAATTCACAAAAATCACCAAAAATTAAGTCATTACACCAAATATGCTTCGAAGATAATAAGGAGGAACCATGGAGCATAACACGTCTCCAGTTGATGAAGGTGATGACGACGGTTAGACTCTGGTGACTAGACAGATAAACAAAAAGAAAAGTCTACGTAATGAGTCATCCAAACATCCAACTAGAAGGAGGGTGGTGAAGAAACCAAGGAAACAAAGGCTAGTTGATCTTCCAAAGAGGACAAGGGTAGTCGAGCATCACCACCAAAACCCACATCATCCTATGACTTTGGAAGAATTCTTGCCAAGTTGGTTTTGTACAAAGAATGCTCAAGTCAACCTTGAGGCATCTTGCTTTAATACTTGGAAAGAAGAAGCAAAGGGTAAAAACCTACCCATGAAATGTCACGACCCAATTTATGAATCATGATGGAACTTACTTTATCTCTAGTAGGTAAGCCAAATTGTATCTCAAAGATATAAGTGATGGGCTAACTTGGTGCAAAATGTCCTAAAAGCCAAAAATCAACAACTAAATACTTAAATTAGTAATAAACTAGTCATAAAAGTCTAATAAATAGATAAAATATCAACAATCATTCCACAACCTAGTAGAGTCGGTACAAGAGCTACAACAAATGGAACATAAGTACTGAAATAGTCTTATACAATCTGTCTCATAAATGAAAGACTAGACATAGATAATAGAAGAAAAATGGGGCAACTCCAACTTCGAGAGCTCACCTTATGTCAGAAATCTACCCAATATAAATATCACGACAAAGGAGACTAATAGTACTCAGATCTTCACCAAAAGGTACAGCAATGTAGTATGAGTATAAAAACCATGGGTACTCAGCAGGCATTATCGAATGACTGATCTAAATCATGATATAAATGGCATAAGATACAAGATAAAATAATCTAAGTCAAGTTAAAGGGAAAACCTAGAAATAAGCTCCAAAACTATTCTGTATAAGTAAATAAATAAATATGGAAAAGTAGCACAAAGATAACACAATTATAACTACTAAATTGGCTCTCATAAGCTAATAAATGCAAAAAAGTAGATAGCCCAACGCGGTACCCATAAGACCAGAGGGTACAATTAAAGGAAAAATAAATGACTGAAGATCCCTAACTTTACCAAATATCAAATATAAGCATCAAACCATCCATACCATATCATATCATACCCAACTCTTAATGCAGGACTCAAATTGGAACTTATATCATCCTCATCATAACATCCTCAACAGTATGAATATCATAACATCATTGCTGGACTTAACCTGAAACTCATATTATCAATCTCATCATTAATTGATGGATTTGAACCAAAACTCATATTATTAGGCCATATCAATAAACCATACCAATATACCATATCCATAAGCCATATCGATAAACCATATTAATAACCCATTGGGTTTTACCCAAAACTAGCACCAACTAGCATAACCATTAAGTATTTAATCTTCTCAAACTCCCAAAATAATCTTTAATAATGGTATATTATGCTTATAAAGATAGACAAATTCTAACACTTGTCTTGGGCTAAGGTGGGCTGGAGGAGTCCACTTCTAATGTCAAAATTCATTTTTAGGCAAATATTACCCCAGACTAGGCTAAGATATCTAAACTCATTTATAGATGTTAAATAATCCATAGTTAGTGCTAATATAGCTATTCCTCCTAAAACATGAGCAACTAAGTCAATTTCCACCTAAAATATGAGAAACTAGGTCAGTTTCACCCAAATTATGATTTCAAGATAGCCTATTCAATCCAAAAAAGACTAGTCACACCAATTATGCTTCCAATACCTATATCCCATCCCATATCTAGCATAGTATCATAATTATACTATGAAATAGCTTAATCTATTAAGAAGATAAACCTGCCTACCTGGTCGCCGAAGAAAATCCCAAAGAATCTGTTAAACGACCATTTTCCTTTGATAAACTTCCGTAAGATACCATGTTATCAAAATCACAATCTACTCACAAAACAAAAACAATGATACCCATTTTCCATTATTACACTTTGGTCCAAAATATGAAAAAATCCTATGTGGGGTCCATTTACGTAATCATACTTTTGAAGCTAACATAATATCCTTCTATCCTTAAGGAACATTTACCCATAAAAATAGGTAAATTCTGAGCTCTAATGGTGATACAATCAAGCAACCAAGCATTTAGGGATTTTAGAAAAGGATGGGGAAGTAAATCAAGAGATTGATGGAAGCTTACCACAAATTCGAAGAAGAAATGCGCAAATTAACCTCATTAATACTCCAAAATCACCCACAAATGATTCTATCAATTTTTCAACTTTTTAGGGTTCAATATACTTCAACTAGGTGAAAATGGGGAAAATGGGGCTAAGTGGGGTTTTTATACCCTTCCCAGGTATGCGAATGTCTCTTAAGCCGACACTGACTGCTTAAGAGACCTAGTGTTGCTAAGCAAAATCTAGGTGCCTGCATAGGTACCACTTAAGCAGAACCTTTGCCCCTTAAGCAATAAGGGAATCTCTTAAGCGATGCCTCGCTAAGCTAGCCTAATCACTTAAGTGGTAGGCTATGCATTTTAGCAGGCCTCCGCTTAATCGACCTACATGGGAATTAAAGCAGTGCACAAACTAAAGCTCAAGAATTATTTTGGACTTCCATTGACCCCTCCAGATTCATCTAGAACTCTATATATGCAAAAAAAATGCTACCCTATCAAATTTGACGTTTTGGACTTAATGGCGCAGTTAAAATTTCCACCCGAGGTGATTTCAATAAAAAGTTGATTCCACACCCATGAGCCATTTTCTTAACTTCGGGCCATTTGCCCAAAATGAGTCTGAATGCCTCAGAATCCAAACCAACGATCCATCTAAAATAAAATTGATGTTATGGAGCTGTTGGAACTATCAAATTTAGCATACAAGGTCATTTGATTGGATTTTTCACCAGGTAGCCATTTTGAACTAGCGAAGGCTTCAAAATAGGGAATTGTCTCTAAAAACCAAACAAACTTTCCTATAACCGAACTATCAGTTCCAGCAAGTCATAAATGACTTGGGGCAGGTATAGGAAAGCTCTAAATGATGGATATTAGAGGAAATATAGAAAATAACCTGGAGGGTCATTACAGTATCCACTACTAAAAAAACTTTTATCTGCAAAAAAAAAAGATTAGGATGTACAGAAGCCTCAAATAGGTAAGTATACTGTGTCCGCATCTCGCTCTCGATCTCCCAAGTAGCTTCCTCTACTAGACAATGCCTCCATTTTACCTTAACTATAAAAATCTTTCTAGTGCACAATCTCCTGACATCACTGGCCAATATGAGCACAGGCTCCTCCATGAAGGTCAACCACTCATCCAAGTGAAGTAAGTCCCATCTAAGCACATAAGATGAGTCAGGAATGTATTACCGCAACTTAGAAATAAGGAAACCAGATGGTCAACAACAAAATCTAGAGGTTAGGCTAACTCATAAGTCATCTCACTAACTATGCAAAGAATCTCAAAGGGTTCAATATATTTGGGGATGAGCTTTCCTTTCTTTTCGAATCTTATCATACCCTTCATGGGTGATACTCAAAGAAATACCCAATCACTAACTCCATATCTTAAGGAAAAAAGTCTATGATCTGCATAATCCTTCTCTTACTCTGAGATGCCCTCAATCTATCTTGAATCATCCTGTTTCTATTCAATGACTCATAAAGTAAGTCAGTACCACGGGGTCTAATCTTAGAAGTCTCAAACCAACCAATCGGATAACGATATTGCCTACCATACAAAGCCTCAAAAGGTGCCATCTCAATACTCGAATAATAGTTATTATTATATGAAAACTCTAACAAAGCTAAGTGCTGCTTCAACTAACCTCTAAAATCCATAACATAGGCTCAAAGCATATCCTAATGAACCTGAATAGTTTGCTCCGACTGCCAATCAGTCTGAGAATGGAAGGCTGTACTAAGATCCTCCTGAGTACCCAACTCCTCTTAAAAAGCTCTCCAAAATTTAGAAGTGAAAGCTGAAACTCGATCTAAAATGATAGATATAGACATACCATGAAAATAGACTATCTCACTAACATAGATACAGGCTAACCTCTCGGCGCTGAAGAACATCTGAATAGGAATTAAATATGTCGAATTGGTCAACCAATCCATAATGATCCAAAAACATCAAAACCACGAGAAGTAAGAGGCAAACCACTAACAAAGTCCATAGTAATCCATTCCCATTCCCACTCGAGAATGGGCAACCTTTGAATCAAGCCATTAGGTCTTTGATGCTCGGCCTTCACTTGCTGATAATATATGTAAAGAACAACAAAGTCTTCCATATCTTTTTTCATACCATTCCACCAATAATGCTACCTCAAATCTCTATACATCTTGGTTGTACCTGGCTGAATAAAATATCTGGAGTTATGAGCCTCACGCAGAATCGATTGAATTAAGTCATCAACCCTTGGAACACAAATGTGGCCATCAAATTTTAAAATACCCTTAAAATCTATGGTATCCCTCTTGGACTCACTACTTAACACCTAATCATAAATAATGCAAAGTCTTATATCCTCAAACTAATGACTCTAAATCTACTAAAACATGAAGACCTCACCTCAACACTAGCAAGAATCCTCCTAGGATCTGAAATATTAAGTCACACCATCAAGTTGGATAAGGACTGAATATCCCATGCCAACAGCCTCTGAAAAACTGAAATATAAGCCAAGCTACCCATACTCACTATTTTTTGACTCAAGGTATCCGTGACCACGTTTTCCTTGCCTGTAAGATACAAGATAGAGATATCATAATACTTAAGCATCTCCATCTAATTACACCGTCTAAAATTAAGCTCTCTCTGGGTCATAAGATGCTGAAGACTACGATAATCCATAAACATCTCATAATGCATGCCATGTAAAAACTACCATCACCAACTCCAAATCATGAGTGGGGTATTTGCACTCATGCACCTTCAATGACCTCGATGCATAAGCAATAACTAAATCTTTCTTTATTAACACATAACCCAAACCACCTCCAAAAGCATCATAATACATGGTGAATTTTTCATCCTTAACAAGAAGAGCCAAGATAAGAGATGAAGTGAGAAATTCCTTGAGCTTACCAAAGTTAGACTCACACTTATCGAATCATTGAAAAGAAACCTCCTTCCGAGTCAATCTAGTCATTAGTGCAGAAATGGTAGCAAAACTCTCAATAAACTATTTGTAGTGATCGACAAAACTAATGAAGCTACGAACCTCAGACGGAGATGTAAATCTAGCCTAGTCATAAATAGCCTTATTCTTCACTGAGTCTACCATATCCCATACTTAGAAACCACATACCCAAGGAATGTCACCGACTCAAGTCGAAACTCACACTATAGAATTTGGCAAAAAACATATGATCTCTTAAAGTTTGGAGCACAATCCTCAAATATTGCACATGCTCCTCCCTAATCCTTGAGTACACAAGGATGTCATCGATAAACATAATCACAAAGGAATCCAAATAAGGACTGACCACATGGTTTATCATATCTATAAGTGCAGTTGGGGCATTGGTCAACCCAAAAGACATCATTAGAAACTCATAAAGACCATACTGGGTTCTAAAGATTATCTTAGGGATATCCTCAGCCCAAATCCTTAATTGATGATAACTAAATCTCAAATCAATCTTAGATAACACCGCTGCTCCCTAAAGCTAGTCGAACACATCATCAATGTGAGGCATAAGATATCGGTTCTTCATTGTCACCTTATTAATTTGTCTATAATCAATACATATATGTATGGAACCATCCTTCTTCTTCATAAACAATAATGGAGCTCCCCAAGGAGACACAGTTATTCTAATAAAACCCTTACCAAAAAGACCTTGAAGTTGAAAACTTAGCTCCTTAAGCTTGGCATGTTCCATCCGATAAGGTGCCATAGAAATAGGTCGGGTGCCTAAATCAAGATTAATAACAAACTCTATATCATGCTTAACAAAAAGACTAGGTGGATCGGTAGGGAAAACATCAAGAAATTGATGAACTACAAGCGACGAACTCTCCATACTAACATCATGAATATAAGCAAAATTAGACTTGTAATCCTTTAAAATGAGTCTCCTAGCCTGAATATAAAAAATAATCCCCATTGGCTCATGTATAATAGCTTTCTTCCACACAACTGGGGGCACATTGGCATAGATAAGGTAACGATCTTGGCAAAACAATCCAAGACCATATGATAGTGGGATAACTTGTCCATGCCTAGAATCATATCAAGATCCACCATATCTAACATAATAAGATCAGCCTGAGTATCAATCTCTCAAAGAATCACAACATCCATAAACCTGATCAACTTTTAAAGAATCACCCATAGGAGTAAATACACATAATGGCATAGATAATGAATTTGAAGATAATTTTAACTGCAGGGTGTAATAGGTAGACACATAAGAATAAGTGGATCTCGGGTAAAATAAAGTAAAATATAATAGATAGAACACCAAGATTGTACCCATGATAACAACATCCAAAGACTCAACTTTGAGTATAGAAGGTATGACATATAATTGACCACACTCGCCACCTAGTAAGGCTCCTGACTGATCTCTTATCCTGCTTGCCTGAGAACCTCTATGAGCACCCTAGGGACCACTACTACGACCATGCATACCACCACTAGCTGAAGGTAGAACTACCTGAATAAGTGGAATACTCAAAATTGAAGGAACCGCCTTTCCATAATTGGGGCACTCTCTCAAGAAATGACAAAAAGTTCCACAACCATAACATGCCCTAGGCATTGCACTAAAACTAGAAGATACAACTATCTTGAAATAACCACCATGACTAGAATAACTAGAAGTTGAACCCCTCAAAGATTGACCACTACCCTAGCCAGGATTATCACTGAAACTAGACTGGCCTCTATTGGTAATTTAAAGTGCATCTAGAATAGGCCTACTAGACTGACTTTGATCCTGGTATGAATGATGTGGAGGGTACCTGCCCTAAGAACAACTACCTCTAAATTGTGAGCCACTACGGCTCCTACTGAAACTACCCTAATATCTTAGCCCATTGTCACTACCCCTTTAGGCCTCATGATGTATCTCCTCCATAACCTACGCATGATAAAACACATCAGCAAAATACCTACCTATAGCAACCAAACTCTGTGTAGACATGCAAAGAGAAAGTCTCAATCCTCAAACAAAGCAACAAACCCTCTCATACTTAGTAGTTAGAATAGAAATAGGAAGCTTAGCCAAATCATAGAATCGATCCTCATACTCTACAATCAGCATGAAGCCCTAATCCAATCTCGATAACTGATCTTTAAAAATATATTTAAGGCTACGAGGCATATACTTCTCCAAAAAGATCTCAAACAACTAGGTCCAGGTAAATGGGGGAGATCCAGCTAGCCTTGAATCAAGATGACCTGTCCACCAATATCAAGCTACCAAGTCCAACTAAAAAGTAGTGTAATCCACTCTACGAGTCTTTACTAGGCCCAAATTACAGATCTTATCCTCACAAGGAATCAAGAACTCTTACGTATCATCGCCTGATGCACCAGAAAATATAGGTAGATTCAAACTTAAGAATTTATTCGATATCTTCTTCTCCTCAACAGACACAGAAGGATAGGCAACCACTAACTAAAAAACTATCGATTAGGCAACCACCGGTGTAGAAGGGACCTCAAGCCTGGAAGACGCAGCTATAGGCTGCGCCCCACCTCAGTACCACCCTGATCCATAGACTGTGCATCATTAAATAGTGCACTACCAATCAATCCCAAAAGAAAAACCAAAGCATCCAAGAGAACTAAAGAAGAAATAAACCTTGGTGGAGCCTAGGTTAGTCCCTGTCTCACCGCTGGTTTGGGCAGAAGAACCTCTATATCAAGAGAAAAAATAGTGTTTGGTAAAGGACCTCTATCCTGACCCCTAGCTAAGAATACATCCCTATGCTATACACGACATCAAAGTCATCCATGAATAACGACAAAATCCCTATGCTCGATCTCAAGACCCTCATCTCGTATAGATGTAACATGTATCCTAGCCATCAACAAAAGAGGGAAAAAAGAATGAAAGAAGTTAAAAACTCCTAATAATGTCCAATAGACTCCCAAAGATTAAAAATGATCGTCATTGTTCTGATCCGTGGGACTCTACAAGATAATTTCTCTTATTCCAAAAATACTGGCAAAACATAGGCTCTAATATCAATTTGTTAAGACTCAATTTATGATTCATGAGGCAACAACTTTATCCCACCAGTACGTAAGCCAAACAATAGCCCAAAGCTATAATCAATAGGCTAAATTAGTTAAAAATAGCCTAAAATCTAGAAATCAACAACTAAATACTTAAATTAGCAATAAAAAGTCATAATACTCTAATAGATAGATAAAATATCAACAATCAACCCACGAACAGGTAGTGTTGATAGAATAGCTACTAAAAATGAACATAAGTATTGAAATAGTCAAATACAATCTATCTCAAAAATGAAAGACTGGACATAGATAATAGAAGAAAAAATCGGCAACTCTAACTCTGAGAGCTCACCCTATCTATGAATTTTCCCAACATGAAAATCACATCAATGGTGGCCACTAGTACATAGATCTACATCAAAAGGTAGAAAAGTGTAGTATGAGACCAAAACCATGGGTATTTAGTAGGCATCATTGACTGATTGAGCTAAATCATGATATAAATAAGATAAAATAAGATAAGTCAAGATAAAAGGGAAAACCTGTAAATAAGCTCAAATATCGTTGTGCATAAATAAATAAATAAGTCCATAAAAGTACTATAAAGATCACACAATTATAACTACTAAATTGGCCCTCATAAGCCAATACCTACGAAAAAAGTAGATAACCCAATCGGGCCCCCATAAGCCCAAAGGGTACAATTAAAGGAAAAATAAATGACCAAAGATCCATAACGTTACTGAATATTACCTATAACCATCAAACCATCAATACCATGTCATATCATACCCAACTGTCAATGCAACTGAAACTCATATCATCCTCGTCATAATATCCTTAATAGTATCAACATCATAACATCATTATCAGACTTGAATTGAAACTCATATTATTTATATCATCATCATTAATTTCTAGACTTGAACCAAAACTCATATTATTAGACCATATCAATAAACCATACCAATATACTATATCTATAAGTCATATCTATAAACCATATTAATAATCCACGAGGTTTTACATAAAATTAGCACCAATTAGCATAAACATTAAGTATTTAATTTCCTCAAAGTTCCAAAATAATCATTACTAAAGGTATATCATTCACATAAAGGTCTACAAACACTAACACATGTCTTGGCCTAAGGTCGGCCGAATGGGCCCACTTTTAATCCCCAAAATCTAGTGTAGGCAACTTCTACGCAGACTTGGCTAAGGTATCTAAAATTCTTTTCTACATGTTAAATAATCAATAATTAGCCCAAATATAGCCATTCCTCCTAAAACATGAGCAACAAAGTCAATTTCTATCTTAAATGTGAGCAACTAGCTCAATTTCACTTAAATTATGATTCCAAGATTGTTGATACAGTTCAAATAATATCAACCTTACCAATAATGGTTTCAATAACTAAATCCAATCCCATATATAGCAAAGAATCATAATTATACTAGGAATTATCTCAATTTATGAAGAAGATAAACCTAGCATACTTAGACGCAAAAGAAAAGTGTAAAAAATTTGTTAAACTATCGGTTTTCCCTTTTGAGAAGATTCCACAAGATGTCACGCTATCAAAATCACAATATACTCATCAAACCAAGAATAATGATATCCTTATTGCACTATTATGCTTTAGTCCAAAATTATGTAAAAATTCTATGTGGGCCCCATTTCCAGAATCATACTTTTAGAATCAACAAATATCCTTGTATGCTCAAGGAGCTTTTATCCTAAAAATGGGTGAATTCCAAGCTCTAATGGTGCTACACTCAGGTCACCAAGATTTTAGTAATTTTAGAAGACGAGGGAGAATTAAAATGATAAATTAATGAAAGTTTGCCATAAATTCAAAGAAAAAATGCATAAATTAACTTTACCATAGCTTCAAACTCACCAACAAATAATTTTCCTAACCTTTTGCGCTGTTTATGGTTCAATATACTTGAGAATGGATGAAAAATGGTAAAAATTAGGCTAAATGGGGTTTTATACCATTCCTAGGCAAGCGGATGCTGCTTAAGCAGAAACCGGGTAGCCTAAGCGATGAACCTATTTTCACTAAAGTGACATCTGGGCGCCTGCACAGGTACCGCTTAAGTAATATCATTGCTGTTTAAGTGCCGATCACTTAATTAGTAAGGGAATAGTTTATGAGATGCCTCAATGGTTTAGCCAGATTGCTTAAGTGATAGGCTGGAAGCTTTAGTAGGCCTCTGCTTAAAAGACCTAAATGGGTGCTTAAGCGGTGCATCAGCTGAAGCTGAAGAATTATTCTAGACTTCCACCAACCCCTCGGGATTCATCCAAAATCCCATATATGTAAATAAACTATGCTACCCTATCAAATTCTATGTTTCAAACTCAATGACATAGTCAAAATTTCCATTCGAGGTTGTTTTAACAAAAAATAGGTCCCACACCCATGTACCATTTTTCTTAACTTCTGGCCAATAGCTTGAAATGAGTTCAGAAGACTTAGATTAAAACCAAGGGTTCACCTAGATTAGAATCGATGTTCTAGAGTCGTAGAAGGCTTTAGAATTAATATACGATACTGTTTGACTGAATTTTTTGTCTGGTGGCCAATTTGAATCATCAAAGTCTTCAAAGTAGGAAATTGACTCTAAAAACCCAACAAAATGATCGGTAAATAAACTGTCAGTTCTAGTTAGTCATAAATGACTTAAGGAAGCTATAGGACAGCTCTAAATGGTGAAAATAAGTTGAAATAAGAAAATGACCTCGAGGGTCATTACATGGAAGTTCCTTTATTTTATTAAAATCCTACTAAACTTCATAGCCAAAAAGTACATATATGTGATATAAAAATCACATTTACAAATGATGATCTTCTACTCGGTAAAACCCTACACAATCATCCCTTGTATATGTTGGGTTATGTTATAGGAAAAGAGATAAATATAATCAAATATATTCTTGATATACGAAGGATCAAGAGTTAATATCTGTCTATCTCACAATGAACTTGGCATCACAACTGATGAACTTACTGAAAGTCATTTGATGATCCATGGGTTCAACTAAGGGGTTAGAGGGCTATAGGAATTATCAAGTTAGTGATCCATATGGAAGATTTGCAATCAAATATATTGATGCATATGATTTATGTGAGGAATTCACATAACATACTACTTGGTAGGCCTTGGATACATGAGAACAAAATTATCTCATTCTCCTACTCTCAATATTTAAAGTATCTTAAAGGTGCAGTGAAAAGAGAAATAGTTGTCGATGATGAGCCATTCACTGAAGTTGAGTTACACTTTGCCAATGCAAAATTCTACTAGAAGAATCATGTTGTGAAGGAGAAAAAGGTTGATGATATCACAAAAACTAAGTGTGATGATCCTACAGATAAAATGGTTGAGGTGGTTGTTAAAAATATCACCACTAAGGCTTCCCCTACTTCAAGTAAAGAAAATATCACATCCTTGAAGAAAAAGTCAACTCAGGTGCTCCACTACATACCAAAGGTAAAGAAAGAGCAAGGTCACTCATCCAATTTTTAGGACAATGTTCTAGGGGGGGTTGTCTCTTCATATTAAGAAAATCTATGCAATAAACTTGTCATCAAAGCTACTTGGAGAATTTATGGATTGAAATCCTCCTACAAGATATGACACTCCCTATGAAGTGTACAAAAGAAGTCTTTGATCCAAATGCTTACAAGATATTTCTAAAAGCTAGATATAATCCAAATGATCCATCAAAGTAGGGGGAACTCTAGTTAAAAAGTGCTACTAGGAACGTATGTGAAAGCCTCGGGTACACACAACCACTATCGATTCACATCTCTATAAGAAGGTAGTTAGCAACTACACACTATGGAAGATGAGTCTACCACTTTTGATAAAAGGTCATCTATGTCTACCACTTTTGATAAAAGGTCATCTATCTTTGATTGGCTTATAGAATCAACCATAAGAACTTTTGTGTTCGATAGGTTGGGTCCACTAAAGAAGAAATGAAACAAATATTAAAAACGTTATTAATGAATAATGATATACTCCTCACCTAGAATTTGAAAGGATTTCTAAAGTTTGATATCTTCTAGAATGAGATGATAGACAAAACTTGTATTTTTATGTAAGGAGGTATTGAAGTCAAAGACTCATAGTATGGTTTATACTAAGAAACATGAGGAAGATAAAGAAAATGTAGACTCTTCATATCATATTACAACCCAGAGTGAGAATGATGCCTCATCTCAAATAAAGGTTGATAAAGAGATGAAAGATATCTCCTGTTGTTACTATATATCTATCAACAATGATAAAACTCAAGAGGATGAAGATGTTGGAGATGCTCCATCAAAACATGAAGAAAGAGCAAAAACTATGATATATCTCTTGAAAGAAGTCAATCTTGGCACTGAAGACCCAAACAAACTTACCTAAGAATTTTTCTAAACATGTATGAAGAAATCATTTATATAGACATATTCAAAGAATATAAGGATCTCATCATTTGGAGTTTTAAGGAAATTTCTTTCTTAGATCCAAAAGTAGCATCCGATCAGTTGACGGTCAAGAATATTGATCATCCTATTAAGCAAGTTCAAAGGTGATTTAGGCTAGAATTGGTTCCTTTGATTAAAAATGAGGTTAACAAACTTGTTGAATCTGAGTTTATTCGTAAAGTTAAATATCCCACATAGATTTTAAGTTTTGTTCCTATGAGAGAGTGGAATAGACAAATTCGAGTTTGTGTCAACTTCGGGGATCTCAACTAAGCCTGCTCTAAGAATGATTTTCCAATCTCTAATCCAAAGTGGATGATTGATGAATCTCTAATCCAAAGTGGATGATTGATGATACTACTGGTTATGAGGCAATTTAATTCATGTATAGTTCATTTGGCTATATCCAAATTCGCATGGCACCAAAGGAAAAAGAGCTCACTACATTTTGTACGCCTAAAGGTATTTATTGCTACAAAATAATGCCTTTTGGTTTAAAGAACATTGATTCCACTTACCAAAGGGCTATGAAAAACATCTTTGATGGCATACTCCATACAAATATTGAGTGCTATGTGGATAACTTAGTATTAAAGTTAAAAAAAGAGGAACATGCCACTTGAAGGACCAAAGGATGGTATTTGAGTTGCTCTGAAGATATAAACTTTGGATGAACCCATTGAAATTTTCCTTTGGAGTTATTTATCGAAAGTTACTTGGCTTCATTGTATGATACTAAGGAATTTAAATTTATCAAGCCAAAGTCGATGCAATTTTCAATATTCTCAAACCTCAAATCATTCATGAGTTAAAAAGCCTTTAGGAAAGGATAGAATATTTAAGGAGGTTTATCTCAAACTAGGCCAAAAATGTCAATCATTTAGACGTCTCATGAAAAAGGATGATCCTTTTAAATGGGACAAAGCTTGTAGTAAGGCCTTTGAAAGTATCAAATCATACTTGATGAAGCCTCCAATTTTTGTAGCATCTGTCGTTGGAAAACCATTGATACTTTATATCATAGCACAAGAAAGGTCATTTGGAGTACTACTATGACACGCCCCAAAATTGGGCCATGTCGTAGGGAAACATCAAGCCCACATGAACCAAAGGTGACCCATATAACCTAACCTAATCATCACCATAACCACAAGGGTCGGGGAATCCCGACATTATTATAAGATAGCGAAAACATAAGGCTAATAGTCAAAACTTAAACAATGTCTAGCATTTCATTAATGTCAACAGTCTAGCAAATATACCCAAGTCCACATCCATAATACCTCTATAAAAATCTGAAGTCTAAATATATGAACATATGTCAGGACATGCCCCCAACAATAGCCAACATCAATTCTAAGACTTCACTCAAAGGAGGAACCTAATCAAACTCCTATGGGTCGATGGGAACTTTATGACAAGGAGTGAAACATCTAACCCTATGGATTGAAAGAAGGATTTACCTACAAAATGAATGCCTACAAAGAGGAAAAAGGATCAAGCCTATTGGTCCAAGTTAATGAATGGAAGGAAAGGTCCTTGTAAGGCACCTATGGAGGAAAATAGAATAAATTCAAGGCGTTGGTTCCAAGTTATGTACCTACCCCCTCCTATTAGTCGGGGCATGTCCCGACACTTCATTAATATTCAGTTTTGGTTCATTATTTAGAAGGCTTTATTTGGACTACTGTGGTTATAGGGCGGTGTTAGTCGGTTGGTCGGTCGGTCACCAATCATCAGTTATAGACAAGCAATAAAATTTTCATAAGTTATTGCATTCTATCTTGTTATATGTTCAAAATTCATCTAACATTGGGGTATGTATGTTTGGTATGGTTAGGTGCAAGGGGAGAGCCCTATCCCACGTGATACTTGAGATACCCATCATGGCTAGGCCTTGGTTTAAGTCATGACATATATATATGTATATAAATATATAGTTTCACCATATATCTTTCTTCTTTTTTTATTCATTTTGTATATGCATTATTTGCCTTGTATACTAATATATAACTTTTCTTTACTTGTCCTTTGTATATGGGCTAGTGATATACAATGTGGCAATTAAGGTCCTTATTACCATGATAATAGGATAGGTTATCCTCATTGTTCTACTAGCTTATTTATATTTAGTTTTTTGGATGGTTGTCTGTAGTTTATGTTCCTTCTTTACATGTAATTTATGCTTGCATTATCTTTGGAGCTTAATTAGTTGATACTTACTTTGTACCACGTGCTTGGTACTCATACTACATTTTTGCAGCCTCCAAATAATAGTATGAGTTCTCATTGTTATTGTGTGTATCATGCGAAACAGCTATAGATCAAAGATTTTGGGTGAGCTCCTAGTGTTTGGAGTATTTCCTTATTATTGATTAGCCTGATCTCTACATTATATTCAGATACAAGTCGTACTTATGTAAGACTCCACAAAGTTCCCTCGTAGTCCGAACCTTAGAGTGTGTCAAGTGAAGTGTAATTTCGACCCTAAAAGATTGAGAATCAACTTCTCAAGTGATTGGTATTTAAAACATATAGAATTTTCTTAAATTTGACTTTTTTCATGTAGAGAATTGAATTATCTTTCTAATGATACCAATTTTGTCGAAATCCAAAATCGGGGTAGGAAGTTATGGCCGTTTTACTGAGAGTTTTTGAAATCGTCAGACCATTGAGTCTGTGATGGACCGTCGCTTAGACCATTGTGACCAAGGAAGAAACTCCCTTTCTTGGCCCAAGTGCAACGGCTAGGACGACGGACTGTCGAGGCTACGAAGGATCGTCACTGAGACCGTTGCCACTAAGAAAGTGTGGTCTCATCCTGGCCATCGTATGATGGGTGATCCGATGAACTATTGGATCTACGATGGACCATCAATTAAAACATCGCATCGAGTTAGTATGTCCTTTTTCTGGTCATCGTGTGACGGATGACCCAACGGACCATCGCTCTGACCGTCGTAGACCCTGTTCAGTATTTTTAGCTCATTTTTAAAAGAGATTTTTGGTCCCTTCCACTCTTTTATACCTTGATATTCCAAATGAAGCAAATGGATTCATTCATCATCCAAAACACAAGAGAGCTAGGGTTTCTCCCTCAAGAGCAAATCTAAAACCCTTCTCCAAGAAATCCAAGAACTCACCATGGATTCTACAAATTGAGTTGAGAATTAAGTTCCCTAAGTTCAAGGATTGCAAGAACTCTCTCTCAAGAGTAAGAATAAGAGTTTAAAGCAAGCTTGTTCATCCAATTTTATAATCTAAGGTATGTGGGGTTTTGAACAAGGGTAATCCTTTCATCCTTGTGCCCAAAGGCTTATTTAAACTATGATTTTAAGCAATCTATGAGATTTTACGTAAATTTGAATTTGGGGTTTTCACCCATTATTATTGATTGCAATATTTTGATGTTTCCCATGAATTGATAGTCTAGTGGCATGACTTTCACATGTTTTCTTGAGAAATTGCAGCTGGGTCTATACCCCAAGATTTTAACCCTTGAGAAATTAATAGTTGAAATGTTTGAGATATTGAAGTATATGACTATGCTGAGATTTTGAGACAAATTGCAGAAAATTCCAGATTTCTACATAAGTAATGAATCTATATCCTATCTATTATGCTTTTGATGAGTTTTAACTTGAGATTGAATTATGGGTTATTGAGCCCTACTTGAGATTTGCAATGTTATGAACTCTTGTGCTATAAGCACCCATGATTTGAGTATTCTGAATTTATTGAGAAATGTTTTGACCTAATGGTCATGGAGTTTTGAAATCCACTTCGCTACATGAGATTACATATTTGATTATTGGGTTCTTATTGAACAATGAAATTATTCTAAAGTTGATTTTCATGAGATGAGCGAGATAATCTAAGGGGAGTAGTACTTAGCACTGAGTTTGGTAAGTTACTACGGTTTCTTACCCTAGAACTACGTGCCACCATAGGTTGGGCCTAAGGCTAAGATGATTTTTGGGCCTAAGCCCAATATATTGAGCCCGAGGCTGAGATAAGTAATCACTAAATTGAGGTTACACTCCCTAGAAAGAGTATGACGCTCCTCCCCAACGTGGGGTCTCTTTCTTTGGAGGACAAAATATTGGACTCCATGTAGCTTGCATGGTTTATGTCGGTTATGAGAACCTCCCTTGATACAAGTTATTTTTCTAATAGTAAAGTTGCAGATTTTCTCCCTAAGACTAAAGTATTTTCCCTTGATATAAGTATTTTCTCTAAAACTATGAGATAAGTTATTTCCCTAAACTAGAGTATCTTTCCATTGAGATAGAATAATTTCCCAAAAGATGGAAATGAGATATTTTCCTAAAGTGAATGAAATGCCTTCAAGTATGTTTCAAAGTTATATGATTCCGAATTCCAAGTACTTGAGTTCAAAAGAGTTATGAGTTCTTGAGCATTAAAGAAGTTTTACTCTCCACGAGACATGTGAATGAGTTGAAAGTATTGTCTAAAGTTTCCTTTAGCCTATGGGTAATACAATAAGAGGAGAGTAGATTCTAAAGCCAAAGTATAATGACTCACGAGATTTGTGTTATATTCTTCATTCTACATGATTTATGAGCTTTATATTTTAGACTTATTCAAGCCATGTGAGTCATTCCTATTTGCATACATGATTTGATTAAAGAGTATTGATATTTTTTTATGTAAATGCATACACCCCCACAAACTCAGTACATTCCCAAGTATTGATCTACATATACGTCTATGTGCTACATTGTCTTATAATGTAGGTTCAGGTGCTCAATCCCAGTCTTGTCAGTGATTCTAGAGTACCTTCATCTACATTTCTACAGTGGCGAGTCCTCATTGTTCTAGGGCCTATCTTCAGACATTTCAGTATTCGAATGTTTATGTTATTACTTTCAGTTTAGTTTGAGTTAGTTGCGAACCTGTCCCAACGGCTCTCGAGTTCATGGAGTAGTAGAGGCTTTGTCAGACTAGTTATCAGATTGTGGTTGTGTTGAGATTTTAGTTTTGTGGTCGTTTGGACCAAGTAGTACCTTCATATTTCCTTTCACTTTATATGACAGTGTTAGGGTTTTATGTATTCTTTCTTGAATAAGTTATTATGAGAAGTGATAGGCTTAAAGGTTAGCTTGGGGCTACTCATATCCCTAAGCACCGTGTGACATCCCAGGAGGTGATTTCGGATCGTTACAAACTTGGTATCAGTGCCTATGGTTTTAAAGGAGTCGTAGGGAGTCTGAAAAGCCACGTTGAGTGGAGTCTCAATCAACGGTGTGTAGCGTGCCACATCTATGAGCAAGAGGATAAAATACATTTTAAGAAAAAAGTTGTTTCTTTCTTTCAGATTCCGTCGTGCCTAAAGTTGTCCCTCTCATCTAATAATTCATGCTCTTTTATTTCAGAAAATGCCTCTCTGAAGAGTGAATACCTGCAGAAATAAGGATGAGCAACCCCTACCTTTTGATCCTTTGAATGAGACTGTGTCTCATGCCGAGTTTCGGGTAGCCTTTCAGGCATTAGCGCAAACAGTCACCGCTAATGTTTGGGCCAATAACTAAGCTATAGTTGCTAATCAGAAGGGAGGTGATGTAGCTACTTCTAGGATCCGTTATTTTATGCGGATGAATCCATCAGAGTTATATGGGTCCGAGGTAGGTGGGGACCCACAATTGTACCTTGAGGAGGTGTAATACTCCAAAATTTTGGTCCCGGGACATCACACGGTGCTTAGGGGCGCAAGTGACCCCAAGCTAACCCTCCTACTAGCATAACTCATAAACAACTGGATAAATGCTTAAATCTATATAATGTTAGTGAAAATATAGAACTTCTCTGAACTTGATCAATATAAACATGAACTTTACAAGATTACAACTCTACTTTTACCAAACGCAACTGAAACTGAATACATCAACTTCTACTGACTGTCTATGAAGCCTCTACTGGTACTGACTTTAGATAGCCGGGTCATGACTACAACCTATCTATGATCAGTACAACTAAAATAAGAAAAATACAATACTTCTCGAACTGTATAACCAACACAAGCCCTCGAATCAAAAGGACTCATCACCTGCTGAATGGGAGCGGCAGCTGACTGAATACAGTATCTGCGCTACAACTTGCACCCACATTATAAGACACTGTAGCATATAGAAATATATGGGGGTCAGTACTTTAAGGAATGTACTGGGTATGTGGGGGTGCAATGCAACATTATAAATAATATCATAAATGATTATGAAAATCATGCATGATGACGATGACAACTTTCTTCTCTTGAATTAACTAAAATATATTCCTTGTAAATCATCAATAATAGTACACTCATTATAAATCTCATAAATCATTATACTCAACCCAAACTATTTAAATTATGACTTAGAGTAACTCGGTAACTCATGAAAACTTGGACAATTATGGACTTGGGAGTTTCTTATAACCAACATAACTACACTATATGAGCCGCATGGAGTCCAGCATATTGCCTTCCTAAGGAGAGAACCCCACATTGGCAGGAGCATCGTACTCTTTCCATGGAGTAAAACCTCAATTTCACGATCACAAACCCATACTCGGCCTTTGGCCCGCAATTATCAACATCAATCCTACGGTGGCACGTAGTTTTGGAGAAATACCAAAGATCCCGCTCGGTGCTAAATACTCCTCCCAGACTCAGCTTAGAACGCGTTAGGAAATCCACCTTAATCAATATCAATTCATGGATCAATCATGAAAACCAAAATAATAATATATCTCAATGGTAAATCATATACAACTGTGGATTCCTAACTCGACTCAAAATCAAACAATCTTTCTCAAATCAAGATGTACCAATTCATTTAGTCATGGCAACACTAATAACTTTGAGGAAATATCAAGACTCATTATAAAAACTCAATCTAATGAATCAATATACTCAATAATCCAATTTGTCATAAGGAAGCTTAAAGCTTGACACATGTCTTGAAAGCACTTGAAATACCAACTCATGGTAGAACATGAAATTCAAAATATTAAATATCAAGTCATAATTTGGAAGTTGTAAATTAATCATGTATCAAAAACTTCAAGAAAACATCACAGAACTCATTCTTGACTCTCAAGCTCAAATATCAATATATAAATATATATTCAATAATATAAATTCTCATAGAAAAGCTTAAATCATGACTCTTATCTCAAATCATTCGAAAATCATCAACTCATAATAATAATATTCAACTCATGGCATAAGTTCTCAATTTAAAAAATAAAATGATGAAATAGTCATGTGTATCAATTTTGTATAGGTCGAATATCATAAATTATTAATAAAGTAACTTGGGTGTAAACTCACTTTACAAAATCATGAATTTCAATAGTAGAAATTAAATCTTTGGGTACAAGAACGAAAGAAGTGTTCTTGTTCAAACTCCACATACCTTGATTATGGACGTGAATGAAGAAACTTATTATAGACTCCTTTTACACTTCTTGAGTTACGGTTCTTGATGCTTTTGACTTGGGTACCTTGAATTTTGAAGCAATTTATAAAATATATGGTTGGATTCTTGATGTTCTTGGGAAATTTAGATTGGATTTTTGAGAGAGAAACCCTAGTATTCTTTATGAAATGGAAGAAGAATGAAGTTTTCTTCTTTACTTGGATATATATAGAGGGTCAAAATGGATGGAAAAGACCAAAATACCCTTTTAAAAATGCCCCTTAATTGCTGAAAAAACTTGCTGACGACATCCGTGATAGGCCGTCTGACCTGAGATAGGCCGTCATGAAATGTCGTCACAAAAGGGTTGAATTTTAAATTTTCTGCCTAAGGCTAATGACATCATTAGAAATGACGTCAGAAAGTGACGACGTCGTCAGAAATAGCGTCAGAAACGTGACAGCCCGTTAGAACCATCTTTACCATTTTCCAACTTGACCATGTTGTAGTAAAATGGGCAAAACTCTTTTCTACGATATCAAATTTTGGCAAAATTGGTATCGTTGGAAATCTAATTAGATTATCTATCTGTGGATAGGTTATGAGCTCAAAAATTCCAAGTATAATGAAAGATATTCTTGTTTGAAGTTGACTATACCAATATCTATTCCTAGAATTCAATCGGTAAGGAATGTTTTGATTCACCCAATCATTAGGACATCTTTAAGGCCTTAATACACACCATCCTTGATTAGAAAACAACCAAAGAACTATAATTTATTTCTCAAGAACTTGATTCATGGTTTCACTATTGGTTAGAGTCTCGGGGAATTACAAAATGGCTCTAACTTCCTCACCGGGTGTCCGATTCGGGTGAATCTTATGTCGATGGAAAACTTGTCCAATTTTCCACATGATAGAGAGTAGAATTTAGGAAAATACAACATGAGATAAATAACAATCAATTTGGAAGTCATCTATATTCACTCAAAAGATAGATTTAGGCTTAAGAAATGAGCGGGGTATTACAATATCTCCCCCTTGGAAATATTCGTCCTTGAATGTTGCTTTTTGGCCAAGAATATAGAGAAAACTGAAGACACACAGCTGAAACAACTTGCTAATCTGAATCCATATCTTTCTAAATTTTTAATTACTTCATTGAATGTACAAACTTATGATGAGAGTAGCTATATAGCTAGATCCAAGACTGGAAAAGAATAGATAGAGGACAACTGTAATTCTCGACTGAATCTGAGTTGATTTGACTTCTTCCTATATTAAAGAGCGGGCTCATACTGATATTTTAGAATTCACTTGATGTGATAAGGGTGAAATCGTAGTCATAGACAGCGAAGAGATAATTTCTGCAGGCATAGGTCATGAGAAACAAGGATAAGACTACACAATGGGTATTATATTGTCTGCACTAGAATACTTGGAAAACAAAGATTGTTTAATGAATGCTTACAGAATGAATCACAATTATATATCCGAATCTAAAACTGATGCCTGATACACATACTGAACTGAATTCATAGATTTTGGGCGCAAGCAACTACTTATCGAATTGCTCATACCTATAAAATTTTGAGTGGTAAGACCAGACTAGTTCAAAAAAAAATGGAAGACCATAGAAATCTATCTGCCAAATTTTAAAAATTGGGTTGCTAGCTATGAAAACTGAATCGTACTAGCCTCCCAAGGAATTCTAATGGTCTAAAGGAGCAAAGAACTTTAGGCAAGATCTAAACAAGACATCTGAATCAGGGATCATGAAATTACCATAATCGCATAACTTGAAACCTAAACCTATGAATCATAAGTCAGGATAAAAGTACTAAGCTTCAAGCAAGGCCAATCCTTACTCTCAAACTCAACCAAACTTCTCAAACACTCTCTACTATACCTTTCTGATACTATACTTGACCGATTCAACTTACAATCCTCACATGACACCGATAGTTTCATCTACTTATATCCCCTCGAACCAAACCCCCTCATCATTTTCATGCCTAACCTAGAACCACAAGATTTGCCACATAACCCCATTCTAAATCATGAGCTCCCACACATCTATATTCTTACAACCTCTCACTTTAAGAGTAATTCTCATTACCACTTCAACAACTCCAATCCACCTAGCACTAGCCATTTACTAATGTGCAAGGCACCCATCCACATGCACACAAACACAACATTCAAGCCTATCTTCATAACCATATGCGCATTCCTAATCAAACACTTATAAAGCCTCTTCTCATACACTACACACCTCTTATCAAGAAAATTTCTTTGCACTCACCTCAAGCACACCTGACATACTTCTTGCAAATCGAGTCCTACACAAATGCTTTACTCCAATATTCCTTCCAACTCATGGAATTACACAAAATAAATACACCATAATCTTCCCAATCATAACACATTAAACTTCAACTAACCATAACATGTATCAAAGACTTAGCCTCAATCTTACTTCACCTGACCGTCTAGCTATATTAAGCATGCCACCCTCTATCGTTGATAAGGAATTATCTCCTCTCTTTCGACTAAATAACTATTCACCACCACTATCTTGGGTAAGGAAAGATAACTAAAAGATTAGAGCATAAGGATCTAACCCATGAATAGATACTATGAATACTTGACACTCAATTGAGGCTTGAGGAATAGAGGATTTAACATCATAAACCCATCAAAGAAATACGGCCAGGGGACATGCACGATATGAATCTGAATTCCTTTCTTGATGATCATTAAAAGTAGCGCTTGACCTTTGGAACTAAGTGAATATCACAAAGCTTGAGTACATAAGTTATGTGTTGCATGACCTAAATTGGGAATTCGTAACTATGAATTGTGATTCCAACCGATGAAAGGTCTGAGACTCCACATTTTGGTAACTAAGTGAGGACAGGATTTTATTATGGCATGCCTGTACATGAATCATGATCATGGAATCAAAACATAAAGCATGAATAAATACAGGAATGACTGAAAATACTAAAATAAAAATGGGTAGAGCAGTATCCCTTCTCACAGTTGTTCCACAACTTATTGGCATACCCACTAGCACCTGACAAACTAACCTGGTCTCTTGTTCTACTATCTCTCCTTAGACTAAAGCCATCACACTTCTTGACTCAATTATTAGGAATATCATTCATTGCCTAACTAGTATTCCTCCATCTATCAACTCCACGACATTTCGTAATTATGCCATATACAATGACCCTAAGCAGCCCCACAGAACCTTGGGAAAGATTTGTCACCAAGAACACAAAATCAAACTTAATTATAAGTTGATCAAACTCAAGCTTTCGCATATATTGTCCAAGCCCATTAGATCACTTCCCTGTAACTAGCACCATTAACCAAGAAATCATCACATCCACCTTCATAGCCACCATTCATCCAAGCTTAATGCCTAGTGCTCAGCATAACTTACAACTACACCTCACACGCGCCATTCTTACTTGGAAACTATAAAACAAAACGTTAATAAACACTAGTCCACTTAAACCCCCTAATAACAATAATTGGTCATAATTATATGGCCTCTCTCATTTATAATCCATCAACACGCCCCTCTTCTACTCATCATTACTATCTATCCTTCATACATACCTTAACTTAGTTCATAACTCTCTAAGCCTCAACTTAACTTTTCTTTGTAATCTCAGGAGCACCTAAGTTAACAACACTCATCCACTAAGTATCCTCATCCATAACCTATACTTGTCTTGTGCAACATACCGTTAACAACTCTTTTCATACCTTAAGTAAACTATTATTTACCTTTACCAATAACTCCTTCTCTTTTTCTTCCATGAGCTGACACACAAGAATAATATCATTTCATCACTAACTCGATCAAATGTAAAATGCTTACCTATACATACTTCCAATAAATCACACCTGCCACCTTTCTCACCATTACACCTCTAAACCCAGTTCTAACCAGCATAAGGAAATAAGATACATAAAAAGTCGCTAGTGAATCAAAATAGGCGTCACCCATCTTCACTAGTCTTTGATTTCCAACATCATTATGATAACAAGAGTACGAGAGATAGAAACACTCCATACAATATTCAATAATCTAACAATACACATCTTACTCTGTCTCAACTGAAAGAATCATAAGCGAGACGGCATAACATTGAACTTAGGAAACTCATACCACATTGGTAAGCTCTTCTCGGGATGCTTTGTGAAACTTTTGAAATTTCTCTCTTGTAGTCTAAGGGCATTGTTAGGGAAGGAAATTAAAATTTACAGATCATGTTACCTCAAGAACAGTACATAGATAAAGAAGTATAGATTATCATTATAGATTTTGAGAGGGAATCTGAAAGCTCAACTAACTTGGACTTATTGCATGATTCATAAGAAAGGCACGATAAGACACTAATAGGATACTTTCTACTTCATTTAAAACTCCATAACTATCTGTGGAGATAGTTTAAGAAAGTACTATCTGTAAAGAGTTGAGCTTGACTGTCTATAATAGCTCAAAGATAAGGCGGTGATACCCTGAATAGAACAAGATAAGAATCTGCATAAGTTTCTCAAAGAAACTTTCTATACCATGATCTAAGACTTGAAGGAATGGAGACCTTTTCTAAATGTCTTGTAGCCTCTCGAAGAAAAGTACAGATGTCTCTATACCGTTCTGCAAAGACTCTACTAAACACGGCTTCATAGACACCCTAGGACACTTGAACTCTGTGCTCTAATACCGAGTTTGTAATGCCTCGAAATTTGGGTCCCGAGACGTCACACGGTGCTTAGGGGCACAAATGACCCCAAGCTAATCCTCCTATTGGCATAACTCAAAAACAACAGGATAAAATACTTAAATCTATATAAATTTAGCAAAAATATAGAACTTCTCTGAACTTGATCAATATAAACATGAACTTTACAAGATTACAACTCTACTTTTACCAAACGCAACTGAAACTGAATACATCAACTTCTACTGACTATCTATGAAGCCTCTACTGGTACTGACTTTAGATAGCCGAGTCATGACTACAACCTATCTATGATCAATACGACTAAAATAAGAAAAATACAATACTTCTTGAACTGTATAACCAACTCAAGCCCTCAAATCAAAAGGACTCATCACCTGCTGAATGGGAGCGACAGTCTGACTGAATACGGTATCTGCGCTACAACTTGCACCTACATTATAAGACATTGTAGCATATAGAAATATATGGGGGTTAGTACTTTAAGGAATGTACTGAGTATGTGGGGGTGCAATGCAACGTTATAAATAATATCATAAATGATTATGAAAATCATGTAGTGACGATGACAACTTTCTTCTCTTGAATTAACTGAAATATATTCCTTGTAAATCATCAATAATAGTACACACATTATAAATCTCATAAATCATTATACTCAACTCAAACTCTTTAAATCATGACTTAGAGTGACTCGGTAACTCATGAAAACTTGGACTATTATGGACTTGGAAGTTTCTTATAACCTACATAACTACACCATGTGAGCCACATGGAGTCCAATATATTGCCCTCCTAAGGAGAAACCCCAATATTGGTGGGAGTGTCATACTCTTGCTAGGGAGTACAACCTCAATTTTACAATCACAATTCCACACTCGACCTTTGACCCACAATTATCAACATTAATCCTACGGTGGTACATAGTTTTGGGAAAATACCATATTTTCCGCTCAGTGCTAAATACTCCTCCTAGACTCAGCTCAAAATGTGTTAGGAAATCCACCTTAATTAATATCAATTCATGGGTCTATCATGAAGACCAAAACAATAATATATCTCATCGGTAAATCATATACAACTGTGGATTCCTAACTCAACTCAAAATCAAAGAATCTTTCTCAACATCAAGATGTATCAATTCATTTAGTCATGGAAAAATCAATAACTTTGAGGAAATATCAAGACTCATTATAACAAATCAATCTTATGAATCAATATAATCAATAATCCAATTTGTCATAAGGAAGCTTAAAGCTTGACACATGTCTTGAAAGCACTTGAAATACCAACTCATGGTAGAACATGAAATTCAAAATATTAAATATTAAGTCATAATTTGGAAGTTGTAAAATAATCATGTATCAAAAACTTCAAGAAAACATCACAGAACTCATTCTTGACTCTCAAGATCAAATGTCAATATATATATATATATATATATATATATATATATATATATTCAATAATAAAAATTCTCATAGAAAAGATTAAATCATGACTCTTATCTTAAATCATTCGAAAATCATCAACTAATAATAATAATATTCAAGTGATGGCATAAGTTCTCAATTTAAAAAATAAAATGATGAAATAGTCATGTGTATCGATCTTCAATAGCTCAAATATCATAAATCATTAATAAAGTAATTTGGGTGTAAACTCACTTTGCAAAATCATGGATTTTAATAGTAGAAATTAAATCTTTGGGCATAAGAATGAAAGAAGTGTTCTTGTTCAAACCCCACATACCTTGATTATGGATTTGAATGAAGAAACTTGTTATAGACTCCTTTTACACTTCTTGAGTTATGGTTCTTGATGATTTTTACTTGGGCACCTTGAATCTTGAACCAATTTATAAAATCTATGGTTGGATTCTTTATGTTCTTGGGAAATTTAGATTGGATTTTTGAGAGAGAAACCCTAGTATTCTTGATGAAATGGAAGAAGAATGAAGTTTTCTTCTTTACTTGGATATATATAGAGGGTTAAAAGGGGTGGAAAAGACCAAAATACCCTTTTAAAAATGCCCCTTAATGGCTGAAAAAATGGCTGACGACATTTGTGATAGGCCATCAGACCCGTGATAGGCCGTCACGAAATGTCATCACAAAAGGGTCAAATTTTTAATTTTCTGCCTAAGGATGATGAAGTCATAAAAAATGTCTTCAAAAAGTGATGACATCGTCAGAATTGGCATAAAAAATGTGACAACCCGTTAGAACCATTGTCAACGTTTTCCAGCTTGACCATTTTGGAGTAAAATGGGTATCTCTTTTCTCTGATATCAGATTTCGGCAAAATTAGTATCGTTGGAAAGATAATTAAATTATATATGTGTTGATAGATCCTGAGTTCAAAAATTCCAAGTATAATGAGAGATATACTCATTTGAAGTTGACTATACCAATAACATTCCTAAGAATTCAATCGATAAGGAATGTTTTGATTCTCCCAATTGTTAGGACAAATTTAATGCCTTAATAAACACCATAATTGATTATAAAACAACCAAATCACTATAATTTATTTCTCAAGAGCTTGATTCATGGTTGCACTATTGGTTAGAGTCTCAGGGAATTACAAAATGTCTTTAACTTCCTCACCAGGTGTCCGATTCGGGTAAATCTTATGTCAATGGAAATATTATCCAATTATCCACATGATAGAGAGTATAATTTAGGAAAATAAAACATGAGATAAATAACAATCAATTTGGAAGTCATCCATATTCACTCAAAAGATAGATTTAGGCTTAAGAAATGAGCGGGGTATTACAGGAGGTGAGAAATATCACGCAGGTGATGCATGTTTCTGAGGAAGAAAGTATTGAGTTGGCATCTTACAGGTTGAAGGGCATATCTTATGAATGGGTAGTATTGTGGAGGAATGGGGAGAGGTGAGGATGCTGCTCCTATGACTTAGCAGGTATTCCAAGATGTATTATTGGACAAGTTCTTTTTGCTTGAGATGAGGAAGGCAAAAAATAATGAGTTTATGAAATTGAGGTAGGGATCTATCACTGTTAAGGATTACTACTTGAAGTTCAACCAGTTGGCCAAGTATGCTCCTGATTTGATCTCTAACGCCCAGTATAGTATGAGTATGTTCGTGACTAGTGTTTCTAGGTTCGTACTGAAGGAGTGTAGGACTACGATGCTACATAAGGATATGGATCTGGCTAGTTTGATGACTTATGCCCAAGAGATAGAGGCAGATAAAATTTGAGAGAGAGATAGAGTGAGGGGTAACAAGAGGGCTAGATCTGTGTAACATGAGTTTAGCAAACCTTAGTTCCGTGGAGGGAACCACCCTCAGTTTCAGAGACGTTCATCTATGCCAACACCTTTATTAGCTAGTGTTCCCATGCCTAGAGGTAGGTAGGAGCAAGGGGGCAGGTCTTTTATGTCTAGGTCACAGAACAATGTCGGTAATAGGTCCCATTATCCTCCTTGTGCTAAGTGTGGTAGGGATTATCCTAGTGAGTGTTTTGTAGATTTTAGGGACTATTTTAGCTGTGGTAAGCTGGGCCACAGACTTAGAGATTGTCCTTATTTTAGATAGGGGAATAGAGATGCCCGACCTTAGGCACAGGCTAGTAGTGCACCAACTCCTGTACCTCATCCCACCTCTATTTAGGGCGCTTCATCTAGAACTACTGGCGGTCAGTGCCAGAACATATTCTATGCCTTACCATCCCATTAGGAGTAGAAGGACTCTCCAGATGTTGTTACCAGTATGCTCCATGTCCTTTTCTTTGATGTCTATGTGCTGTTGGACCTCGGGTTAAGTCTCTCTTATTTGACCCCACCTGTAGCTATGAATTTCAAAATGAGTCCCGAAAAGATTTCTGAGTCCTTTGTTTCTACACCAGTAGGGGAGCCAGTTATTGCTAAACAAGAGTATAGAGATTGTCCTGTTAATGTTCTTCATAGAGTTATACTTGCTGATTTGATAGAGTTAGACATGGTGTATTTTGACCTTATTTTGGGTATGGATTGGCTTCATTCTTGTTATGCATCCATAGACTACCGTACCTATGTGCTCATGTTTCAGTTCCCTGATGAGCCAGTTTTTGAGTGGTCTGGGAGTTCGGTATCTCCCAAGAGTCATTTTATCTCCTATCTCAAAGCCAAAAGGCTAATATCCAAGGGTTGCATCTATCACCTAGTTAGAGTCAAATACACTAACTACGAGGCTCCAACTATTCTATTAGTCAAAATTGTCAATGAGTTTTTAGATATTTTTCCGAAAGATCTCCCAGGGGTACCTTCTGATAGAGAGATAGAATTCAGGATTGACCTTTTTCCCGACACTCATCTTATTTCTATTCCACCACATCATATGGCACTTGCTGAGCTTAAGGAGTTGAAAGAAAACTCAAAGATCATTTAGACAAAGGTTTAATAAGGCCCAGTATTTCTTCTTGAGGCGCACCTGTTCTATTCATAAGGAAGAAAAATGGTTCTTTGTGTATGTGCATTGACTATTGTCAGCTTAACAAGGTCACAGTAAAAAATAAGTATCTTTTTCTGAGAATTGATGACCTGTTTAATCAGTTGCAAGGTGCAAGTAATTTCTCCAAGATAGACCGTAGATCTGGCTATCATCAACTTAATGTGAAGGAATGTGATATTCCAAAGACAACCTTTCAAACTTTCTGTGGTCACTTTGAGTTTCTAGTCATGTCTTTTGGGCTAACCAATGCACCAGTAGCTTTTATGGACCTCATAAATCGAGTGTTCAAGAAATATCTTAATATGTTTGTCATAGTGTTCATAGATGACATCCTTGCCTACTCCCACAATGAGCATGATCATCCAGATAACCTTAGAATTGTCTTGCAAACTCTTAGAGGTCACCAGTTATTTGCCAAATTCAGCAAGTGTGAATTTTATCTGAGGTCTATAGCCTTTCTGGGTCATATTGTTTCAGCTGAAGGTATTAGAGTTGATCCCTAAAAGATAGAAGCTGTAAGAAATTAGCCTAGACATATTTCTCTATCTGATATTAGAAGTTTCTTGGGTCTAGCGGGCTACTATCACCGTTTTGTTAAAGTTTTCTCTTTTATTGTGTCTCCCATGACTTGGTTGACCCATAAGAAAGTTAAGCTCCAGTAGTCAGATTACTGTGAGAAGAGTTTTCAGGAGTAGAAGACTCGACTTACTTCAGCCCCTGTGTTGACTTTGCCTGATGGTACAGATGGTTTTGTGGTGTATTGTGATGCCTCTAGAATTGGTTTGGGTTATGTGTTAATGCAAAGAGGTAAGGTTATAGCCTATGCCTCTAGATAGTTAAAGCTGCATAAAAAGACTTACCCAACCCATGATCTTGAGTTAGCTACTATGGTCTTTGCTTTGAAAGTCTTGAGTTGAATCTTAGGCAAAAGAGGTGGTTGGAGTTGTTAAAATACTATGATATGAGTGTGTTTATAACCTAGGCAAGGCCAATTTAGTGGTGAATGCCCTTATCAGATTTTCTATGGGTAGTGTTGCTCATGTAGAGGAAGGTAAGAAAGAGTTAGCTTATGATATGCATTGTCAGGCTAGATTGGGTGTTTGGTGGCTTGATTCAGTTGAGAGAAGTACATTGGTGCAGAGTTGTTCTGAATTCTCTTTAGTTTTAAAAGTGAAGGAGAAGCAAGATAGAGATCCTAGTTTGGTCACACTGAAGGAGACAGTTAAGGACCAAAAGGTAGAGGTTTTCTCCTAAGGGGGAGATGGCATGTTGATATTGTAGGATATCTGAGGTAGAGGATTATAGTTGAAGTGCATGGCGCATTGTATTCTATTTATCCCGACACTACTAAGATGTACCACGACTTGTGAGAAATCTATTGGTGGAATAGTATGCAGAAGGATATAGCTGAGTTTGTAGCAAAGTATGCAACATGCCAACAGGTTAAGGTAGAGCAACAAAGACCTAGTGGTGTGATGTAAGAGTTTGGTATACCCATTTGGATGTGGGAGGTGGTGAATATGGACTTTGTGACCGGGTTACCTTTTTCGCGTTGTCATCATAATTCTATTTGGGTTGTTGTGGATAGGCTAACTATGTCCGCGTATGTCTTTCTCGTGCACAAATCTTATACTGCTAAGGATTATGCTGGATTGTATATCCGAGAGTTAGTCAGGCGACACAGAGTTCCCTCATCTATCATTTTGGATAGGGGTACTTAATTTACTTCATAATTTTGGAGGGTGTTTCAATAAGGTCTTGGTACCCAAGTTCTTTTGACTTCCGCTTTTCATCCGCAGATAGATGGTCAAGTTGAGAGGACCATTCAGACCCTAGAAGACATATTGAGGGTGTGTGCTCTTAATTTTAAAGGTAGTTGGGATGAGCATTTTCCATTGATAGAGTTCGCTTATAACAATAGTTACCATGCTAGCATCGAGATGGCACCATTTGAGGCCTTGTACAGTAGAAGATGTAGATCACCCATAGGTTGGTTTGCAGAGGGTGAAGCTACCGCGATTGGGCCTGATGCAATGTTTGAATCTATGGAGAAAGTTAATTTATTTAGAGAGAGGTTAAAGACAGCTTAGAGTCGTTAAAAGTCATATGCCGATGTGAGGAGAAGAGATCTTGAGTTTAAAGTGGGTGATTTGTTGTACTTGAAGATTTCACCCATGAAAGGGGTGAAGAGGTTTGGTAAAAAAGGAAAGCTTAGTCCCATTATGTTGGCTCGTACAGTGTTTCGAGCCATGTTGGGAAAGTATCCTATGAGGTTTAGTTTCCCAGAGAGTTGTCAGCCGTTCATCCTATTTTTCATGTCTGCATGCTTAAGAAGCATATTGGTGATTCCATTGTGATAGATCCTTCAGAGATTGCTGATATCCAGAACAATCTTTCATTAATGATATTCCCGCTGAAATCCTAGATTTTTAGACCCGTAGATTGAGGAACAAAGAGGTTCCCTCAATCAAAGTCTTATGGCGGAACCAGTCAGTTGAGGGCTTTAGTTGGCAGGCAGAAGCAGAAATGCAAGCCAACTACCCATACCTATTTTCCATGAGTTTAGATCGATCCGAAGGTATTATTTTTCCTTAATTCATCCATTCTAATCTAAAGTTCAGCTATATATCTATTCTTGCATGAGTTCTTGCAATTTTTGAGGTATTCAAGAGTTTAGAGAGATTTTGAGTTGTTTAGCAAATTGCTTAAGCTATGTGTACTCTATTTTTCCTGTGTTCCTAGTCTAACTAGAGACATTCAAGGACGAATGTTTCCAAGGAGGAGTTATTGTAAGATCCTGCAAAGTTACCTCGTAGTCCAGGCCTTAGAGTGTGTCAAGTAATGTGTAATTCCAAACCTAAAAGATTGATAAGAGACTTCCCAAGTGATTGTTATTTAAATCATATAGAATTTTCTTATAAACTTCTTTTTTTGGCCAAAGTGCGACGGCCAGGACTACTGACCGTCAAGGCTGTGATGGACCATCGCTGAGATCGTTGACACTAAGGCAGTGTGGTCTTATCCTAGCCATCGTACGACAAATGATCCAACGGACCGTTAGATCTGCGACGGACTATCAATCTAACCGTTGCATCGAGGCAGTATGTCCCTTTTCTGGTCATCATCCAACGGACTACTCGACGGACCATCGGACTTGCAACGTAAGGTCGCTCCGACCGTCGTAGAACCTATTTAGTATTTTTAGCACATTTTTAAAAGGGATTTTTGGTCCATTCCACTCTTTTATACCCTAATATATTCCAAACGAATCAAATGGCTTCATTCATCATCCAAAACACAAAAGAGCTAGGGTTTCTCCCTCAAGAGCAAATCTAAAATCCTTCTCTAAGAAATCCAAGAACTCACTATGGATTCTACAAATTGAGTTGAGATTTAAGTTTCCCAAGTTCAAGGGTTGCAATAACCCTCTCTTAAGAGTAAGAAGAAGAGTTTAAAGCAAGCTTGTTCATCCAATTTTATAATTCAAGGTATGTGGGGGTTTGAACAAGGGTAATCCTTTCATCCTTGTGCCCAAAGGCTTATTTAAACTATGATTTTTTGCAATCTACGAGACTTTACATAAATTTGAATTAGGGTTTTTCAGCCATTATTATTGATTGCAATATTTTGATGTTTCCCATGAATTGGGAGTCTAATGACATGATTTTCACATGTTTTCTTGAGAAATTGCAGCTGGGTCTATACCCCATGATTTTAACCCTTGAGAAATTGCAGCTGGGTCTATACCCCCTGGGATACCACCCATAAACACATAAATAGGGATCGACCCATGATAGGCTTATGCCCCTGGGATACCACCCGATAATAGAGAACTCCCATCACTTAGTTCAATTAATCTTTGAGATTGTTATTTTGGTTGCCACCGCATTTTTGATAATTTGAAACAATGATACATCAATAAGAGACATATAAATAGACCATCAATGCAATAACAATGAAGTTAGAACTCATTAGCACATCAATGAAGCATTTTGGAGTCATCAATGCCATAACAATAAAATAGGAAGTTATTGGTATATGAATGAAACATTTTGGAGTCATTAGTAGCACCTAGATCTTGTTTGAGTAACCGAATACCTTCTGACATTCATTAGTGCAATAAACATGTAAGATTTGGAAGACAAGTAAGTATTGGAATGTCTTGACATCTTGTAGGGTGGAAACAAGTTCATTGGTAACGTAGGACATCATACAAAACGATTATGGATCACATGTTATTGAATAGCTTTGGAAACTTTCTTAATAGAACAATTGTTCACTTTTATGCCAAAGATATGGTATAGAGTCTTCTTTATATACCTAACTGTCAACCTTCAATACTAGTCCCAAATGGACTTCCCGTCTTTTCGGATTACTTATCTACAATGAACATATATAGCAATCTAGTATTAGCAACCAAATGTCACAATTCAATTATTTGAATTCACCAAACTAGTGGTTAAGTAGTAAGCCTTAATTACACCATAAAGGGTGTCACTTTAATCCTCTTATACTCCAATTACATTCACATGCCATGCATATTCGTACAACATCCTCCAATATCAAGTTTGGATTCATTTGTCCTTCCAACCAATCCATTAAACCAAATTGAGCCATAGACATAAATAATCATCAATTCAGTAGTATATCACCATATCCACCCTCCATAACTCAATTACCATATCCACCTTCCACAATTCAATACAATCAAACCATGCAAAAATAGTCCATAACCCTATTTCCATCACCTTTCAATAATAACCAATACATATAATCCTCTATCACACATATACATATGGAAAAGAAAAAAGGCAAACAATATTCATACCTTAGAATTCACCTCTTGATTATGCAATCCTGTTTGCACAAATAATAGGTGTCGTTCGAAGCTCTCGGGATGACAAACGCAGTTATCGGATTACTTTGGAATTTCTACGGTTGAATCAAAAGTAATTTAAAGGTCAAATTTGGCTAGAGTTTGTTCTTTCTCAATGATTGATGATGAAAATGAGTTTTTGAACTCATATACATGTATATATACACATATTCCCGTCCATAATATAATAGGAAATGACCAAAATGCCTTTAAAAGTTAAATAATGTCAAATCTGTCCTTTGGTGGACTATTTTGATAATCTAAAGTAGATCGACCATAACTATTTTCTCCGATATTGGATTTGGGTAAAATTGGTATCGTTTGAAGGATAATTAAAAAGGACTTCATTTCATATAAAGTAGGCCACCCAGTTCGTCTTGTACAAGGAGTTATGGTCATTTGAAGTTGAACCTAAAAATCTATTTTGATAGGCTAAAGTAAAACGAGTATAACTCCTTACTCAGAAGTTGGATTTGGATGAAACCAATTGTATTGGAAAGAAGACTCAAAGATCTTTATCATAGGTCGCAGCTCTCCCAGTTCATTATATCAAGAGAGTTATGATCATTCAAAGTTGATCCAAAAATTTGGCTGGCCTTAGTAGTTTGTGTGCAGGAAATTTTCCTGCACGTTTACTATTCCCAAATATCCCAGCCACCGTTTTATAGTTTCAAACGTGCTTGATTATATCTGAAACCTATACATTTTTGGAAATATTTATATCGTTGGAAATCTTATTCAATAACCTTCACATGGAACCATCGACAGACAAATTCTGGTATAAATAAAATTAAAAATTAATTCCATATAAATAAGACCAATACACGTACTTGAATTTGCAATACACGTACTTGAATACCGAGTGTTAAATAATCTAACGTGAGTAGTATTTAGCACTGAGTTGGGTAAGTTACTATGGTTTCTTACAATATAACTATGTGCCACCGTAGGTTGGGCCTGAGGTTGAGATGATTTTTGGGCCTAAGGTCGAGATATTGGGCCCGAGGCTGAGATAAGTGATCACTGAATTGAGGTTATACTCCCTGGAAAGAGTATGACGCTCCTCTCCAACATGGGGTCTCTTCCTTAGGAGGACAAAATGTTGGACTCCATGTAGCTTGCATAGTTTATGTCGGTTAAGCGAACCTCCCTTGATACAAGTTATTTTCCTAATAGTAAAGTTGCAGATTGCTCCCTAAGACTAAAGTATTTTCCCTTGATATAAGTATTTTCTCTAAAACTATGAGATAAGTTATTTCCCTAAACTAGAGTATTTTTTCATTAAGATAGAATGATTTTCCTAAAGCTTGAAATGAGATATTTTCCTAAAGTTAATGAAATTCCTTCAAGTATGTTTCAAAGTTATATAATTCCGAATTCTAAGTACTTGAGTTCAAAAGAGTTATGAGTTATTGAGCATTAAAGAAGTTTTACTCTCAATGAGACATATGAATGAGTTGAAACTATTGTCTAAAGTTCATTTAGCCTATGGGTAAAGAGAATAAGAAGAGAGCACAAAGTTTATAGCTAAAGTATAATAACTCACGAGATTTGTGTTACATGCTTCATTATACATGATTTATGAGCTTTACATTTTAGACTTATTCAAGCCATGTGAGTCATTCTTATTTGCATGCATGATTTGATTAAAGAGTATTGATATTGTTTATGTAAATGCATACAACCCCATAAACTCAGTACATTCCCAAGTGCTAATCTACATATACATCTATGTGCTACATTGTCTTATAATATAGGTTCAGGTGCTCCGTCCCAGTCTCGTTAGTGACTCTAGAGTACCTTTATCTAATTTCTAAAGTGGTGATTCCTCATGGTTTGAGGACCTATCTTCAGATATTTTAGTATTTGATGTTTATGTTATTACTTTTAGTTCAGTTTAAGTTAGTTGGGGACCTGTCCCAATGTCTCTCGATTGCATGGAGTAGTAAAGACTTTGTCAGACTAGTTATCAGATTATGGTTGTATTGAGATTTCAATTTTGTGACCGTTTGGATCGAGTATTACCTTCATATTTCCTTTCACTTGATATGACAATTTTAGTGTTTTATGTATTCCTTCCTGAATGAGTTATTGTGAGAAGTGATAGGCTCAAAGGGTTAGCTTGGGGATACTCATATCCCTAAGCACCATGTGATGTCCCAAGAGGTGATTTTTGGTCGTTACAACTTGTATATTTATTCATTATTGAACTTTGTACTCTTATTTTATTAGAAGCTCGTGTACTAGGGTCACCAGGTCTTGGGGTTGCTGTATATATATTAGCCCTTTTTATTATATTTATCATAATACTTTCTTACACTTCTCTTGATAGTCCATTACTAATAGCTTTGGTCTATGGGTTGGCTTACCTATTGGTGGGTAATAGTAGGTTCCATCATGACCTGACAAATTAGGTCATAATATGCCTACTTGTGTTTCTACTCACATAGTTATTTCTCTAGTGGTGAATTAAGTGTACTAATGATTTGTAGTGTCCTTTTTGAGCTATGATGCTTTGTTGGACTTGATTATCCTTGATGTGGTTGATTTTGAAATCATATTGGGTATGGATTGGTAGGCTCCTTATCATGCAGTTTTAGATTTTTTTCCAAGACCATGTCCTTAGCTACTCCGAGTGTGCCAATATTAGAGTGGACGGGTACTCCTAGCACAAGTTCAAAAGGGTTATATTTTTCCTATATGCTTGTCGCATGGTAGGGAAAGGGTGTCTTTCTTATTTTGATTATGTGCACGATACTGGGGTGTATTCACTACCTCCCTTGGATCCTGTATGACTTATTGAAGAGTTTATGGACGTGTTTCCTATTGAACTACCTAGTATGCATCTAGATAGAGATATGAATCTTGCCATTTCTTTTGATCTAGGCACTAGGTCAATTTCTGTTTCTCCCTATAGAGTGGCCTTAGAAGAATTGAAATAATTGATTGAGAAATTATAGGATTTGTTGAGTAAGACTTTCATTAGACTGAGTTTTTCTCCTTGGGGTACTCTATTCTTGTTTATAAAAAATAAAGTTAAATATATACATAAGTATATTTATAATTGGTATTTGAACAAAGTGACTATCAAGAACAAGTATGATCTTCCTTGCATTAATTATTAACTTGATTATATTCAGGGTGCCTCGTTATTTCTATGATTGACTATGAGATCTTGTGATTATCAGTTGAGAAATAGATCTTTAGATGTTCTAAAGGCATCTTATTGAGTATGCTAAGGACATTATGAGTATTTGGTTATGTATGTTGGGCGGACTAATTCCCCAACAAGATTTATGGAGTTGATCATGTAAGAAATTTGAGGGTCATACAAGCGGTTAAAAGATAAGAAGTTGTGCACTAAGTTTTGTAAGTGTAAGTTTTAGTTTGCTTCTATTTTTTCCTTCAATTATATAGTGACCAAGGATGGTATTATAGTCGATCTATCAAATGTAGCAGCGATTCATGATTGGTCTAGGCCTACTTGTCCTATTAAGACTTGGAGTGTTGTTAGGTTAGCAGGTTATTATGGATAATTCATGCATGGTTTCTCTTCTAATGTAGCCCCTTTAACCTAGTTGACTCAAAAAAAATTGGTTTTTGTGGTCAGATGATTGGGAGAAAAGCTTTCAAAAGCTCAAGGAGTTGTTGGCTTTAGCTCCTATCTTGACTTTTCCTGAGAAGAGCATTAAATTCATAGTGTTTAGTGCTGCTTTTGAAATTGTATTGGGTGATGTGTTGATGAAAAGGGGTAAGGTGATTTCTTATGCTTCTCAATAATTAAAGTTCCATAAGAATAACTACCCTACTTATGATTTAGAATAAGCTTCTATTGTTTTATGTTTAAATTGTGATGATACTAGTTGTATAGAGTTTTTGTGAGATTTTCTCCAATCACTGTAGCCTTTAGTACTTCTTTACTCAGAGATTTTTGTATATGCGACAGTGCAAATGGTTAGAGTTTCTTATGGATTATGATCTCAACTATTTTTTATTATTTGGGCAAGGCCAATATGGTAGTGGATACCTTGAGTTGAGAGGTAGTAAGTATGGGGCGTAGCTTATCTTTTGAGGGAGGACCTACTTTTAGCCTTGAAGGTTCGGTCTTCAGCCAACCAATTTATTTGACTTGATATTTTGACACTAGGATATCTTTTGGCATTTGTTTATGTTGGATCTTCGTTGGTGGAGTAGATTTGAGCTTGACAGTTTGATGATGGAAAGTTAAGTATGATTCATGATAAATTATTAAGTGAAAGACAAAGATAACATCTCTTGATCTCGAGGGTGCTTTAATGATTGGTGGTCGTGTTTATGTGCTGACATTTTATGGTTGGATTAAACTGATCTTAGAAGAGGCTCATTGTTAAAAGTATTCTATTCATCTAGGAGATCCTAAGAAGTATCATGACTTAATGCAACAATATTGGTGATGTTTGATGAATAAAGACATTATAGATTTTTTGTCCAAGTATTTAAATTTTCAATATATGAAGTATGAGCATTAGCAATCATGTGTTATGATGCAAAGGATGCCTATTCCTAAGTGGAAGTAAGACCAGATCACTTTGGACTTTGTGGATGGCCCACTCCCGACTTTTGGGAAGTTTGATTCCTTTTATGTTATTGTAGATAGGTTGATTAAATCAGTTCATTTTATACCTATGAAGGTAACTTATAATGTCAAGATCAACATTCGAGAGATTGTTCATTTTCATGGTGTACCTATGTCTATTATTTCTTACAGGGGTACTTAATCACCTTGAATTTTTGGAGTTTTATGCAGAGTGAGTTAGGTACTCAACTTGATATAAATATAAGCTTTCACCCCAGGAGGATGGCCAATTTAAGCGTACTATTTATGTGTTAGAGGACATGCTTCGAGCATGTGTTATGAATTTTTGTAGACATTAAGACCAATTTTTCCCTTAATGGAGTTCACTTACTACAAAAGTTACCATTCCTACATTAAGATGATGCCTTTTGAGGCTTTATACTGACGGAGGTATAGATCCCCCTTGGGATGGTTTAATTTATTTGAGGTTATGCCTTGGGACACTATTTATTGGGAAACTCAATGGATTGAGTGAGGTTGATTTAGTAAGGCCATATAGCTATGTAATAAATTATTTCATCATTACTAAATATATTTACAATAAAGGTATAAGAATCTCATTCACAATAGGTGCTAGGATCAATTCTTAAGTGTGTGAGAATCATCATTACCGATTGAGTTTCGAGCCAAGTTTAAACTAGGGCCAACCTCAACCGATCACTACTCCTAGAATATAAAGATTTATGGCATCTAGAACCCGCCAAATTAAGGATATTTGAGTCTTATTTCCAATAGAATCGACCATTTGGTAATCCACTTCTAGAGAAAAAAGTTATGATCATTTTACTAAAGGTTGTTTGTGCTAAAAAAATAGAGGCTGCTATCATAGGACAATGACATTATCTATGCCTATTCTTGCTGAATTTTAGGTCATAAACTCAAAAACTTTGTTCCACATTCCTGGGGGGGGTAATTTTCTCAAGGTTGGGATGGAAATTCTTTGTTGTGGTATGATTTTTACTCCCTTTGAATATAGATTAATCCATTCCTTTTCTAGAATTATTAGAATGGGAAATAATAGTGAAATTGTTGTGGGTTAGAACCTTAGGTTCATACAATAATGATTTAAAACCTATTGGTATGTTTATTTTCATATAGAATTACTTGTAGATTGTTAACTAATAATTTCTAGCACAAATTTGTTATTCTAAAATGTGAATTTTGATCAGTGGGGGACCTTGAATTCAACAAAAATTGGACCTTTAGCTTTAAAACTCCATCAATAGAAATAGGTTGAGAATAATAGAACTAGTTAATGATTAATCAACCCTTAGGTAGTCTTGTAGACAGTGATAAGGATAGAACTACTGGTTTGAATCTGTAAATTATTTATTTGAAGACTAATTGAATAATTACACTTATAGTTGCTTGTTTATTGATCATTTAGCATTTGGAAACTTGAAGAAAAGGAAGAGCATCTGTGGTATAGCTTACTTCTTGAATTATCTTGGTGCTCGAGTAGGCTAGGCTTATTGTATAGTGAATCTTGATTGAATTGTATGACTGTAATATAGTTTGATAAGAGATTTCATGCTTTGTCCTACCAATATATTGAATGATTCGTATTAATCAAAATGTGAACATAAATTGAATTTAATTTTGTATAATTAATTTTTTTTTTGGGAAATTCTGTAATGATTTTGTGGATTATGTGTTATTTGTGATAATTCATGGAAATATATATTTCTTGGTGTCCAATTATGGGACTATGGATTCTGAAAACTGGTATCTAGTGATTATGATGTTTTTCAAAATTATAAGGTGTTGATGTAAGCTTATTATAGCGGAGAAGCAATGGTAGTAAATAGGTTGAAAATTTTATTTGAATTAATGGATTGTAATTATATTAAAGTAACTAGGTGATGAATTAGTTTATACTAAATTTATGTCAATAATTGTAGGATTATTAAAAATTGAATAAAGGCTAAGTATCTACAAATGATCACATTTAACTAAATGTTTGGTCATTGGTTGCACTACATGCTAGTAAATAGGAATACTTTATTTTGCTTGAGAAGCTATTGAACATGCTAAATGATTTATCCTAAATATTATTGAATAATGAAATCATTGTAGTCCTAGCTCGGTTGTAAGATTGTGTTCTCTCATATTTGATTAGGTTGAATTTCTAAAGGTTGGTATCCTTAAGTGGAAATTAAAAGTTACTTACATAAAATGATGATATGAATTATAGACTGAGGGAAGTTAAGCTATTATTATCTTGAGTTTTTGTATTATATGTTTGTTCTTTAACCATGGTTGGTCAATTATGCCTATCAGAACATGTTATTATACTGATACTACTCTAGCTATATCCTTTGGAGTATAGTCTTATTGCAAGATCAGTAGATGTTTCTTAGGTGACATGGATAATAATCTTTAGTAGATTCTACTCATTTCATTCCTATGGTGGGAGAGGTGTCTTTTATTTTATCTTTTACTGTATTAAATGATCCTGGACATGTCTATACTATTTCATCAAGATAGAAGATTTCTTTTTATGTATTTAAGGAGAATGTAATAAGTTTTATAGTATTCTTGGAGTGATTAACGGTATTCTTTTATGACTTCTACATATTTCTAATTGGGTATTTAAGGTTCTCTTATTCAGGTGGATTAGATTAGGTTTCCACTCAATCTGGCTAGTTAGATAATGACAATTGGTATTAGAGCACTAGGTTATGAATTTCACAATTACAAGAGTGAATACTAAGTAGAGTCACGCAGATTGGTATAAGACATCCACATCAAATCTTTTGGAAACTATGAGGCTTTCTAGGAATTGTTTCCCTTTCGTCATTCATGTCATTCCATTTCATTCTATCTCTAATGGTTTGATTTCAATAGGTATCTAACTGACTTTAATTGGTACCTAATTGTGTCCAATTAGTGTCAAGATAATTCTAATGAGTATCTTTGTGATTTCACAATTAGAGTCTAGTTGATTCTAATTGGTCTCTAGAAATAAGAGTCACATTAATGTGTAAGTAACTAAATTTTTTAACTCTTGGTGTTGATTGATTAATTTTTATTTTGTGATGTTAGGTGTTGCTTGTTGATTCAACGGTAATATGGCATGTAGATTGATAATAACATGAACACTACATAAACACCTTTAAATTTTTGTATTGCTATGTGTTGTAGAGTTCTTTGATAAATGGTTGTAGTGACTTACTTGGTGATTGTAACTTGAATTATGTGAATTAAATGATAATAAGAGAAGACTAGTTGAGGGGGTGGATATATAAGCCCTTGGCATGAAAGTTGAATGATGTGTCGATAAGTTAAATGTCTTATGTGGGTGTTTCTATATATTTTGAGGTGACATACATAATTAAATTTTAGACTTTGCTTGACTTGGTGGTTTTGAATATTGATTGGGTAAACTACCGGTGTTGTGATGATAGTGTAAAGTTGATGAGGAATCATGATATTATAGTACAACTTGGTTCTCTTGTATTCATGAATAAGGTAATTGTGGTTGTCTAGTGGTAAAACTAGTTATTCATGTGTTGATTTAAAAAATGTCTTATAATTGGTTGATTATACTTTGACATTGCTTATATCTGAATTGGTCCTCAAAAGAAGACGAAAATGTTGAAAATTTTCATTAGTGAAATGCAAATCGAAAGAGGCAAAGATAACCCTGAAAGGTACCATCGCCTTTTACAAGATATAATGTGGATCAATCAACAACTTTACTCTAGTTTTAAAATATCATAGTTTTCGAAGACATGAAAGTATATGCATGATAGAACTTTCTTAAGTAGTATTGAACAATTGTATGACTAAACAACAAGTATAAGTAGATCTATTATCTCAGCCATAGACAAAATATGGACGAGAGTGCTTAGAAAGGACAATTGCATCACTGGAACAGTAAAAAGTCTAAAAATTATCACATGACATAAATTGTCATGTCCAACTTAAAGATTTGAAAATTCAATTGACAAATATGTCTTCAATCTAGACTTCAAATAATTACTCCAATATTAGTAATCAACACGGAAACCACATACAACATGTCCATTTTGTCTTGTGTCTCTCAAAAGTACTTCTTGTAAAAGATTTTTCAAACGCAATTTGTTTATCAAAAGCACTTTTCATATAAATTTACCAAACATAAATAGTTTGTTTTTAAAAGCACTTTCCTAAAAATCTATTTCATTAAAGTGATTCTTAAATAAGTAGTTTTATAACAACAATCTCAAACGAGCTCACAATATAAGAAAGTTACACTTATACATAAAATTAAATACTTTTAAATAGAGAATTCTCCATCAATAAGTAGCATAAAATCCAGACATTTGATCGGAAGCATGGATAAAAATTTTCTCAGCCAGCCAGCCAAAAAATACTATCTTGTTTAGTTATGCTACAAAATTGTATCTATGGACATAATAACTGCATTAGTGGAATAACTAAGGTTGTCATCTTTAACCTTACTGCCATCCACAAGTGATGTATTTGATAATACCCATACCCAAAACTAAATAAATCATCCATGACTATCATTAACCAAATTTCTAACTTCCATACCCATCCAATAAAAGTTACATGAAAACAAAATTTAAAAAAACAATCTATCTTTCAAACACTTACAGCCAGGAAATGGTATGGTTTCAAATTTTTTCTGTCCAGCTGAAGGTTTTCTAAAGCAGATATATCACAACTCACATCTTCTGAAAGTTCAGCATTGTCATATCTCTAGTTGTATTCATCCTTCCTATATCCAGTATCGATGAACCTCCTCTTTTATCTAAAGCTGCAACCATATGAACAAGATTAAACATTTATCCAGGAATTATAAAAATAAAGCAAGTACACTACCTACCAGATCACAGGGAAGCATGACCTGTCCTGTGGAATGAAGATGGTCTTAAGTCAAGATCTCAAATCTGAAAAAAAAAAGAAATAACTAAATAAATAAATAAATGCAAAAAAGATGACATAATAATGTCTTATGTGATAACCTTCCCAATAGAGGTAAGCCCCCAACATCTGAAGATGAAGAAGGCCTCCTCATGTTCCTTATTTTTAAATTGGGAGGAGAATCAACATCTGTTGTCAATCTCCTCCCAGCACCTCTTCCTTGAGATAGGTTCATCTACGCGTATTATAAGTTCTTTCCATAATGCTAATTCCTAATAGATAGACTTGTGTATTCGCTATAGTCAATTTGAATATAGGAAAATGTGAACTACAAATGCTATAACTATTATTTAGTGGAACTACTTAAGCATTTTAAGGACTAACCATACTTGGAATAAGAGACTGTCAATCCATCATAAAACGCAATGGAGATTTCAACACTATGACAATAATTTGTTTTACCAATGCAAGTTACATATTTTAACACTAATATAGTTGTGTACACTTGAAATTATTTAAAACTAGCATTTGCAGAAAACGGAATGCTCTTCACTAAGTTAATCGCATAAGAACAAGGGTAATGGATATGGCTCAAAAACAAACTCATGGTATTCATAGCACCAGGCAGATATACCTCATGGGATAAAGAAAAGACGGGAGTGTTTGAAGTGGAAATCATGTTGAATAAATTAAGTTTAATAGACTCTTTTTTCTCTTTTGATAAAATAATCTTAGTGATATACATTTTTGTATTGGTTAGTATCTCTTGGTAAATCAAGAGAACCATTCCCAATTAGGCTTTGATGCTTTCAACTTATTTACTTCCATTCTCCTCTTTGATTAGCTTCTTGGGACCTCTATTAACATGTTTCCCCCTAGGACCACATTTGGTCATGTTTGGCATTTATAACTAATTTATCATTTTATAGGGGGGAAATACAAGGAGAATTTGGATACCGCATGGCGAGAGAGCCACAACTACATTAGGATGTTGAGACAACTGCTCTTTACTAAATAAAATATTTATTAATTTACCATATTCCGTTGACCTCTATTATTAAATTAATCTTTCTTGACATTTAATTGTTTTCAAAGATGATAAACAACAAACAAGTCAATAGGTTTATCAATGCTAATCTGCCCACTTTTCTATTCTTCTAATGTCCTTCTTGTAATACTAATATAAACATAAGCATACCATAATATAAGAAGTTTTATTAAACCACATACTTTAAGAATCCTTTGAGACATCAAAATGAAATGGCCCACTATCCCCATTCCTATAAGATCGTATCTATTTTGGCTGCTAAATTCTTTTAGCTCTGATTTCCAGGTATTCTTTTGCGGAAAACAAGAAATCTCTTGTAAATTGAAGTACTAACTCACAATTTATACAAATTGATTTAAATCCATACAGGAAAGCTGTACAACATTACTAAATTACACTTTGGTAAATAAACTTTATTTGTGTGGTTAAATTAAGCCAAGTCAAAATATTTACATATTAGTGCAGTTAGTAGCCCTCCTGCATACAACAAGGGTAAAAATTAAAAATGTTACACGGATCAATGTGGGAGGATATATGAAATATTCACCCTTATTTAACTACTAAAAGTTATCTCCATGCATTGTTATAAAATTACAGTCCCTATGGTAAGAGGCATTTTTCCATAAAAGTAACATTTAGTTTCTAATGTGTAAATATTAGTGTACTGTGTAAGAATCCTTAAGCAACTATATCTTTTATTCTCTTTAAGTCAATTGTGCAATGGAAACAAGAAAGCATATGTGCACAATCTACAACACCTCAATAATCAAAACAAATTAAAAAAGCATGATCTTAAAGCATAAGGAGTAAACGTCTAAGATAATTAAAACATGTAACTGAGAACTTGAAGGGGAATTATTGTTGAAATTCAGGTTGCCCCACCAAGCTACAAGCATAGCACCATTACCCATGAACACTACACACCTTAATCATCTCAGCCTCACATTGTAACAGCACCGTCATTAACAACAACAACAACAACAACAACATTAATATCAACGACAATGAAAACCCATTTTTAAGGATTTAAATATAAGCCATACATGATGATGAAAAGTAAAGAGAATTGGAAGAAGTAACAACAAAAAGGTCGAATCCTAAACACTAAATCTTTCATTTCTTTGTGTGTGTGTGTATATATATCCTTCAAATTTCTTCAAATCCATTATGAACTAAGCTTTCGTGAGATGAAATTTGAGTATTTTAGGAAATGAAATTCAATGAAATTTGACGGATTCCATGGATTTAAAGAAATTTGGGTATAGGTTTTTGTGTGTAATAGAGAATAGATAATTTGGACAAGGATTTTGTAGGAGAGAACCGATATATCCGAGAGTGTAAAGACCTACGTTTCTTAATTATTTTTGGCCTATTATAAATTGGAGGGAGAGTGCAATATTTTTTAGGGATAGTGAAATATTTTAATGAAAATTTTAGGCCACATTTTAAAAGTGTTATCTTTTAAATTATTCTACTACCACATTTAAAAGTTTAGTTGTATATGTGAATAAGCTTTGCAAATTAAATCATAATTTTCCAATGCTTGTAGAGTGTGGCCTATATCATTAAGGACCACACTTTCAAAGTGTTGCCAAAATTAATCTGGAAAAAAGAGAAAAACTAAGGCTACGCTTTAAAAGCATGGTCTTTAATAGTATAGGCCATACTTTACAAGTGTGGTCCAGAATTAGTGTGGTCAAAAGGCTAAAATGTTGTAGTGTAAGATAGTAGAGGCTAGAATCATACCTCATATCTCGATACAAAATTAATAACCAATCTGTAACATATAAGCCATAACAATGATCAAAACAATGATAATACCAATGTCAATGACAATATAGTAACAAGGCTAGTTCGGACAACCAATACCTAGACAAGCCTATAATATACCCCCACCACCCAGGATCAGAAGGTTCAATTAACATACAACACACCACAAGCCAAATTCACCACCCATACCTATGAGACCCCTCTCTATGGGATGATAGATATTGGTGCATACTAGTGATAGGCAATGCGTATGCAATGACGAATGAAAAAGAATTCACAATACCATAATCATTCCAAGTATCATAATATATATCCAGACTTAAAATGGTAAGTATAATAAATATAATAGTATCATTATCATAACCATCATCATCATCTTCCATCCTTGTCGGGTATATATATAATTGCCATACATAGGGTTAGCCAAACTCAAACCAATTGATGTACACCTGGTACATTAATATAATCATCCTCCAACCTCGTCGATATATCATCATAATCATCCTTTGGCCTTATTGAATAAAAATATCATCATCATCATAATATTTTCTGACCTTGCCAAGTATATAAGCATATCATCGTAGTCATCCTCCATCAACACATATATATAACATTAATACTAAGATCTGTCATTGGATCTTACCCATAATTTATGTAATCTCATTTACATATAAGTTATCCATTAAGATAGATAGTTATTATTGTGAAGATATAAGTTTTAAGGTGAAAATTGGTCTTTAACCCTAATTTAGGAAAAAATAGTAATAAGAACATATTTTTATCTAGAATTACATTATTTATTGATTTAATGATCATGAATATATCAAATCTATGAATGCCATCACTAATATTCACACAATGAAACCTTAACCATCAATATATTCATAAACTACAACTGCATACTTTACAAGGATAAACACTTCCAGGATGTTCGACCGATATCATAATATGACTTTTGGCCAATTAATGTGTCCAAAATAATTACAACATCATAATCACATCTCTAGGACCACATACATATCCGAAACTCATATTAATAATCATATTTATAAGTTACCTCATATCTATAAGGCATAGCATAACTACAAGGCATAACATATCTAAAAGTTATGCGTCAAATATATAAGGAATCTCATATCTAGGAGACACAATATCAATAAGCATCTCACATTTAGCAAGCAAAATATAGTACTAGGCCATAAATCATAACTATGAGACATATCACCTCTATAGGCTAAATATCACATCTGTAAGGAATATCATCTCTATAGGCCAAATACCACATCTATGAAAATAATGACTCACCAAGTCAAAAAGTAACCTTACACTAAAGTCTTACTAGTATAAACTCTACCTAACATCTGCAAATAAGTCCACATTGGCTAATACAAGTCCTGGCCTAATGTGGGCCGGAGGAACCCACTTTAAATCCTCAAATTTCATATTTAGAAAATTTATACCACATACTAGATTAAGGTATGTAAAGTCACTTCTTGATGGTACATAATACATAATCAATCCTAAGATAGTAATCCCACCTAGAAACATGAGCAATTAAGTCAACTCTACCTAAATTACAGTTTTAAGATTACTAAAATAGTCTAAATAAGGTTAATCATACTAACCATGCTTCCGATGCTTTAAACATATCCCAAACCTAGCGCAATGCACGAACTACTTCAATCAACTAATCACCACGCAGGAAGAGAAGAAGATTCTCCAGCCCCTATGTCAAATGGGGACATAGAGTCTGGAGACGGCTAGTGGTTGGAGAGCTAGCATGTAACTCAAGGATAAAGATAAAATAGCTTCATCCTTCAACAACAAGAAATAAATTATATTCATTCACATTCATAACCTTATCCATATATATATAGACATATCACATGCTAATCAAGGGGATAATATTTTTCAACACTTTGGAAGCACCCATTCACCATACATACAATAGAGGACTCCAACCCTCCATACTTATCATCAAGTAAGGGACTCTAACAACATACACATCCATTTAAGTGAAGGACTCTAACCATACACATTTCCATTCAAGTGAGGGACTCTAACCACTAATAAACATTCATATAAGTGAGGGACTCTAACCACTCACACACATTCATATAAATAAAGGATCTAACCGCTCAGACACATGTATTCAAGAAAGGATAACTAATCACATGCTCACATATTTGGCAAGGGACTCTAACCACATGCCATATTATGTAGGGGTATCTAACCATGAGCAAATTTATTTGGAGAGGCACTTCGACCTCATGAGATCTCATTATGCAAGGGACTTTAACCATAAGCGATTTCATTAGGCAAGGGACTTTAACCACTAGAAATTTTATTAGACAAGGGACTTTAACCTCAATCCATCACAATAATCATTCGTCAACATTGGGAATATAACCTTTTGTCCATGTATCCACATACATTTAATCCCACACATAAGGACTTTAACCTATTTTGCCAAGTCAACACCATACATGACCACATAGTTCTCATGGGAGCCTTCATTGCTCAAACATTTTAATAGGTCAATGCCTTAATTCAACTAACCATACAATTCAAACTATGGTCCTCAAGACCCTTACAATCCACTCATATTTCATTAGCAATTCCATACCACAATTTAGTCCCACACATAAGTCACGTTATTTTCATGTTAGGGACTTTAACCCCCTTCTTATTCATCAAGACATTAAGGTCATAAATTACATAATAAATGTCTCATTTTACCTTTACAATATCATTTATTGAGCATTCATACATTTCGGGTCATTTCCCTAGCTTAAAGCATCATAATCATGTAACTAGACATCTCACTTAGACATTTTCACAAACACATTATGTACATGCCTTTAGCAAGGATAATTTTATGATAAAAATCATTAAGACTAAGGTTACTCAAGAACCACATGTTAGAACACATACAAAAAACATTCACATGTGCAAACTACCCTTAATAATATGAATAAACATATGTCTAAGTAAGAATTATCATTATTCATCATTAGGCAATAAACCCCTTTTAATTTGATTTCAAAACCACCATGTACACTTACTAATCCAAGTGTGAATTACATGGATTTGGAGTTATTTAGAAAGGTGAAGAGCTACAAGCCTTAAACAAGATGAATCAGCAAGAACATAAACTCCCGTTTGCCTTTTGAAGACCATTCTTGAAATCCTAGCCTCCAATCCTAGCCTCCAATCCTTTAAAGATGAGCATGAGAGAGTATTTAGGGTGTTTGATCCTTCAAAAATGGATGTTTATGAGGCCAAATACACTTATATAGTAAGAGGGTTTAGGGTTTTAGGCATGGGAAACAAACACTTATCCCTTAGTTAAAATCTGGAAAATGAACCCATCCAGGGGTACGACTCACCTGACGACTCACTTGAGTAGTCGTACCCTAGGGTACGAGTGGTACCCTGACTCGTACCCAATGCCTCTCCTAGGTAACACACTATTAAGGGTACGATCATGCACCTTTGAGTCGTATCCAAGGGGTACGACTCACCCTTAGTTATATACTCCACTCATAGAAAAACCAGTCTATTCCAAGACAAGACCTTACTCTATATGACTCACCTAGTACGACTCCTACCCTTAGGGTATGATTGAAGAGGGGTCACTAATATAGAAAACAGAATTTTATCCTTTCTAGCTGCTCAGGGTACAAAAAGGGGAGGTGAGGGAGGATATCACTCATATCCATTGGGTACAACTCAAACCCCTAGTCGTACCCACCCTAGTGACACTAAAAGGTGGAGTTTTTCAACGGTTCTAAGTCTAGGTGTTTTAATTATCACCTACTTCGATCATTTGTCATTGAATAAGGGGTAAGGCTAGCAATAAACACAATACAACACATTATCATACATCAAAATAACCTTCAAACAAGTTAGAATAAGCAAACAACAAGGATAAAACACACATCATGCTCATTATCAATCAATCATCCATGCCATCATCTTTGGGACTGAAACCCATTATTTATCAAGACATTTGTTCATTTCAAAGCATAGGGACTTAAACCCTTGCTTATCAACACTTACTCATTTCACAACTTAGGGACTTCAACCCATCAAATTATCAAGGACATTTACTCAATTCAAGGGTTAGGGACTCGAATACATAATTTACCAGAGTCATGAATCAACTCAAGATACTAGGGACTTAAATCCTTCACAATAAAACATGCATAATTTCAAAATATTACGGACTTGAGCCCATGGTCTAACAAGACACAAATCAACTTAACACATTGGGGACTTTAACCCATTGTCTATCAAAGATAAAAAATTAAAGCAAGGAGATCAACATATACCTCCATCCTAAGTTTCTGAAATAGGAAACAAATGTGGATACTTGGACTTTCTATCCCCTTCCACCTCCCAAGTAGCTTCCTCAAACTTTTGGTTCCTCCATAGAACCTTCATCGAAGCCACCTCTTTTGTTCACAACTAGCGAACTTACCGATCCAAGATCCTCATTGGGATCTCCTTATAGTACAAAGAGTCCAAGATATCAACATCTCTCAAGGGAACAACCAATGAAGTATCACTTGCACATTTCTGTAACATAGAGACATGGAAAACTGGGTGAATGGAGTACTTACGAAAAGGCAACTCCAACTTATAGGAAACATTGCCAACCCTCTTCACAATCAAGTAGGGACCAATATACAAAGGACTAAGCTTCCCCTTTTTACCAAACCGCATCACTCCCTTCATGGGAGACACTTTGAAGAATACCCAATTGCCAATACTAAACTCTAAGACCCTGCGAATCACATTGTATTGGACTTTTGGCGACTTTAAGTGGTTTTCAACCTATCACGAATCATTTTCTCCTTTTCTAATGCTTGGTGAACTAAATCAGGGCCAAATAACTTACCTTTGCTGACTTCATACCACCCAATAGGAGATTGACATCTCCTACCTTACAATGCCTCAAAAGGAGCTATGCCAACGCCAGAGTGGTAACTATTATTATAGGCGAGCTCAATCAAAGGCAAGTGGTCATACCAACTACCACTATAATCAATTACACAAGCCCATAACATATCCTTCAATATTTGGATGGTCCTTTATGCTTACCTATTCGCTTGAGGGTGGAAAGCAGTACTAAGGCACAATCTTGCACCCAAAACCTTGTTGAATAACTTCCAAAAGTGGGATTAAAATGGAGCACCATGATCTGAGATAATAGAAGCTAGAGCACCGTGCCACTTCACAATCTTTGCAAGATATAACTTAGCATAATCTTTTATGGAGAAATTAGTCCTCACGAGCAAAAAGTTAGCGAACTTGGTCATTCTATCAATAATGACCCAAATGGAATCACATTGATTTTAGAATCTAAGAAGACCGATAACGAAATCCATATTAATTGCCTCCCACTTCCATTTGGGTAATAAGATCCCTTAATACAAACTCCCGAGCCTTATGTGCTCAATATTCACTTGTCAACACACTATACACTTGGCCAAATAGCTAGCCACATCACGCTTTACATCACCCCACCAATAGAAATCTCAAAGTTCATGATACATCTTGGTAGAAATAGGATGAATGAAATAATGCGATCCATGAGCCTTGACCATAACCCTTTCCCTCTATCCATCTATGTCAAGAACACATATCTACCTTGGTATATCAAGATAGCATCACCACCAATCACAAAGTCTATAACTTTGTGTTGACCCACATTACTCTTGATCTTCATCAAGTCAGGGTCCAATGCTTGTTTTTTCATTATCTCGACAACAAAAGACAACTGAGATACCGAAAGCACAAACACTTCACCATCCTCGAAGTCCACAAGCTAAACTCCAAGATGAGCCAAACAGTGAATGTCTTTCACCAATTCCTACTTATCCCCATCTACATGGGCTAAACACCCCATAGAAAATCTAATAAGAGCATCGACGACTAAATTTACCTTACCAAGATGGTAATGAAGACTCATATCGTAGTCTTTCAATAGCTTGAGCCACCTTCTTTGTCGGAGATTTAACTCCTTTTGCGTAAACATATATTAGAGGCACTTATGATCAGAAAAGATATCAACATAAACCCCATATGGGTAATGTCTCTAAATATTTAACGTAAAGACCATGGATAACAACTCTAAGTCATGGGTAGGGTAGTTCTTCTCATGACCTTTTAATTACCTAGAACATAGGGCACCATCCTACAATATTGCATTAACACGTAACCAAAAATGATACGAGAACCGTCATAATAAATCACCAAACTATCACCACTTTCGGGTAAGGTTAAAACCGAAGACAAAGTTAATTTATCTTTCAACCTCTTGAAACTACTCTCACACGCATCGGACCACAAGAACTTGACCTTTTTTGGGGTCAATTTCATCAACGGGGCAGCTATAATAGAGAGACTCTCTATAAACCTTCTATAGCAACTGGCTAGACCCAAGAAACTCTGAATATCAGTTGGAGTCATAGGTTTAGGATACTTCTTGACCACCACGACCTTTGGGAATCTACCATGATCCCTTCACTAGAGATAACATGGCCAAGAAAATCTACGACTCTTAACCAAAACTCACACTTAGAGAACTTGGCATACAAATGATGATCCTTCAAAGTTTGTAACACGGCATAGAGGTGATCTACATGATCCACCCCACTCTTAGAATAGATCAAGATATCATTAATGAAGACAATGATAAACATGTCCAAGAATGGATGGAAGACCCTATTTATTAAGTCCATAAATGTCATCGGGGCATTGGCTAACCCAAATGACATAACAAGAAACTCATTGGGACCATACCAGGTTGTAAAGGACATTTTACGGGTCTTCACATCCCTAATCTTAAGCTGGTGATAGCTTGACCTAAGATCAATCTTAGAGAAATATTTCGCACCCTGAAGTTGATCAAATAAATCTTCAATCCTAGGAAGAGGATATTTGTTCTTTACAGTCACTATGTTCAACTTACATAATCAATACACATATGAAGGAAACCATCCTTCTTGAGAACGAACATCAAAGGAGCACTCCACGGAGACACACTAGGGTAGATAAAACCTTTATCTAAGAGTCTTTCAATTGCTACTTAAGCCTTTTTAGCTCTGCTGGAGCCATTTTATAAGAAGGGATAGAAATCCGATGAGTGTCCGGGACAAGATCAATCCCAAAATCAAGTTCCCTATTGGGAGGAACACCGGGAAGATCATCGAGAAATACCTCGGGAAACTTATTAACCATGGGAATAGATTCTAGAGACATCCCTTCCAAGTTAGAATCTAATGATACAAAACCCTGTTTGAAATAAACTTTTGGGCCTTTTGATAAGAAATGAACCTTTCCTTAGGCACTAGGGAACCACCTTCCCACATGATGACCCAGTTATTAGGGAATTTAAACATAACCCTAGGGCTCTGACAATCTAAGGAAGTATAGCAAGAGTTCAACTAATCCATTCCCAGAATGGCATCAAAATCAACCATGTTCAACTCTATCAAGTATACAAAAGTATCCCTAATACAAACCTATATCACACACCCCTTATTAACCCTTCTCTCAATCATGAAGTCTCCAATCATGGTAGAAATATAAAGGGAACCGATAGACTCTCAGGATCACCACTAAACTGAGTTCGACACCACTCAAAAACATTAGGTAAGGAGAGAAAACACTAGCCGAGGGAAAAGAACTCGAACTCGCCTACTTCTTCTATGGCCACTTTCCACCATCACCACCACTATGCCCAGAAGGGCTAAATTATGTTCCTTTTATATCAAAGGAGAAGATACAACTGGTCTAGAATCCATATAACCTCTCCACCAATGTCAAGCAACTAAGTCTAATTAAAATGTAGTGTAATCCATAGCCGAGTCTCAACAAGGCCCAACTTACAGATCCTATCATCACAAGCAATTAGAAACTCATTTGTATTCTCGCTTGGAGCATTAGAAAACCTAAGAGGAGCCAAAATAAGAATCTACCCAATATTTTCTACTCATCGAAAGATATGGTAGGATCGGCAACCACTGATTGAGCAACTACCAGCACAGAATGAACCTCAACTCTGGGAGCCGTATAGCATAAAATTAGTGAAAGAAGTGAAGAACTCCTAAGAATGTCCAAGAGCCTCACAAAGATAGGAAATAGACGTCATCATTCTCATTCGTAGGACTTTACTAGAAACTTCCTTTGTACCAACAATATCTGTGTAACCTAGCTTTAATACTAATTTATCATGACCTAATTTATGAGTCATGATAGAACCTACTCTATCCTGCCAGTAGGTAAGCCAAATTGTATCCCGGAGTTAAACACTATGGGCTAACTTGGCGCCCTAAAAATGTTCTAATAGGCAATCTAACATAATAAATTAGAAAAGAAATAAAAATAGTTCAAAGGTAGTCACTACATAAATACCATACCACGACCTGGTAGAGCCAGTATAAGAGCACCTAATGTTAATAGTACAATCCAAGTATCTAGAAGAGGTAATACATCTATCTTAATAACACGACCCTGATGCACAATAACAAAACCTAGACCAATACCAAAAGTATCACAATACATGGTGAATCCCTCACCCGCAACAGAAAAAGCTAGAATAAGAGACGAATAAGAAAATCCTTAATCTATCAAAAACTAGACTCACATTTCTCGGACCATAGGAAAGGAACTTCTTTCTGAGCTAATCTGGTCATAGGCATTGAAATAATAGAAAAACCCTCAATGAATCATCTATTGTAACTAGCCAAACCACTAAAGCTATAAACCTCAATCAGAGATATAGGTCTAGCGTAATCACGAATTGCCTCAATCTTAGCTGGGTTGACCATAATTCTATATTAGACACCACATGTCTAAGAAATATTACTGATTCAAGCCAATACTCACACTTAGAGAACATGGCAAAAGTACATGATCTCTTAAAGTCTATAGCATAATCCTCAAATACTCTTCATGCTCCTCTCTACTCCTTGAGTGCACAAGGATATCATTGATTAACATAATAACAAAGAAATCCAAATATGGCCTGAAAACTCAGTTCATAAATCCATAAACGTGGTTGGGACATTAGTCAAGCCCATTAACATCACCAAGAACTCATAATGGGTCTTAAAAGTTGTCTTTGGATATGCTCAGCCTAGATTCTCGACTAATGGTATCTAGATCTCAAATCAATCTTAGAAAACATTGTTTCACCCTGAAGCTAGTAAAAAAATCATCAGTGCGAGGCATAAGATAATGGTTCTTCACTGTCACCTTATTAAGCTAGTTATAATTAATACACAAAGGCATGGATCTATCTTTCTTATTCACAAAAATCACAAGGGCTCCCTAAGGAGATACACTTGGTCTAATATAACCATTACCAAGAATATCTTACAACTGAGAATTTAGCTACTTAAGCTCGGCAAAAGCCATATAGTAAGGTGTCATAGAAATAGGTCGGGTGCTAGGCTCAAGATTAATGGAAAAGTCAATCTCATGGAAAGAGGGAATACCAGGTAGGTCAGTAGGAAACACATCAGGAAACTCACAAACTATAAGAACAAAGTCAAATGATGGACTCTCAACATAGTATCACAAATATAAGATAAGACTCGCAACCCCTCAAAATAAGTCTCCTAGCATACGTATAAGAAATAATCCCTATTGTATCGCAGCTAAAAGATCTTTTCCACATGACTAGGGGTATATCGAACATAGCTAATCTAACAGTCTTGGAAAAATAATTCATGACCATGTGATAGTGAGATAAGTAGTCCATGCTCAAAATCACATCAAAATCCACCATATCCAAAATAATAAGATCAGCTTGTCTATCAATATCTCTAATAGTCACAACACATGATCTGAAGACTCGATCTACTATTAAAGAATAACCCGTGAGAGTATGTACACGTAAGGGCAAAGATAATAAATCCCAAGATAACTTCGTGGAGCATAATAAGCAGATACATAAGAAGAAGTGGATCTTGGAAAAAATAAATCAAGGGATGACTGATGGCACACCCAAATAATACTTATAATAACAAAATCCAAAGACTCAGCCTCGGGCTTAGAAGGTACCGCATATAACTGACCATACCCATAACTTGGTTAGGCTCCTGACTAACCTTATGTCCTGTCTTCTTGATAACCTCATTGAGTACCTTGGAAACCACCCCTATGACCCTATAAACTACCCCTAGCTAGGAGATAAACTACTCTAATAAGGGAAATACTCTGAGTTAATTCAATAATAGTCCCACGACTAAAGAAATCTTGTGAATAGTGACCAAAAGCTACAAAACTATAACATAACACCTAAGCTAAACCAAAACTAACTAATTTGGTTGAGTAAAAATAACCACCACATCTATAATAACCAGAAGATGGACCTCTTAAAGAATGACCACTACCCTGACCAGGGCAATCACTAGCACTAGACTGACCTCCATTAATAATTTAAAGAGCTGCCAGAACAAGTCGAGTAGGCTAACTCTGAGAATGATAGGATGGACGCAAAGGATATCTATTATGAAAGTGCATACCTTTAAATCGAGAACTACTATGACTACCCCTGAAACTTCCCTGATGTCTAGGACTTTATTACTACCCCATAGGCATCATGATATATCTCTTCTATCACCTGATCTTTATCAAAAACCTTAGCAAAAGATCTACCCATAGTAACTAAACTCTAAGTAGACATACAAAAGGAAGTCTTAACCATCTAATAAAGTAACAAACTCTCTCATACTCAGTACCCAAGATAGAAGTTGCATGTCTAGACAACTCTGGAAAATGAGCCTCATACTCCAGAACTATCATGGAGCACTACTCCAATTTATAGAACTGATCCCCCAAATGATCCCTAAAACTACGAGGCATATACTCCTATAAGAATATCTCAAAGAACCAAGTCTGTGTTAAAGGAAAAGATTTATCTAGTCTAAAATCCATATAACCTCTCCATCAATGTCGAGCAGCCAAGTCAAAGAAAAATATGGTGTAATCTACACCACGAGTCTCAATAAGGCCCAAATTACAGATCCTATCATAATAAGAAATCAGAAACTCATACATATCCTCGCTTGAAGCATCACAAAACCAAGGCTAAGCCAATCTCAAGAATATACCCAACATCTTCTACTCATGGATAGATATAGTAGGCTAGGCAACCACTTACTGAGCAACTATCGGCTAAGCAACTATCGAAATTAGAGGAACCTCAACTCTGGGAGCTACAGCTATAGGTTGCGCCCTTGCCTTAGTACCTCTCTAACCTGTAGACTATGCACTATAAGATAGCGCACCACAAACTAACCCGAAAAGCTGAAGAAACATATTTCTAAGCACTAAAAAAGAAATAAACCTTGGTGGATCCTGGGATGGTTCTTGGCCCACTATTAGCTAGGGCAGAAATTTTTTTGGCTAGGATCAAGAATAAGGTCTAATGGAAGACCTCTATCCTGGCCCTTAGATGGGGACACATCTCATGGCTGTCCATGACGTCTGGGTTATCCATGAATAGAAGAAGGATCCCTAAGCTTGGTCTCAAAATCCTCATTGTGTGTAGCGGTAGTAAGTGTCCAAGCCATTTGTAAAAGATTGAAGTTAAAGGAATTTTCTCTAAGCCAACTCAAACTCATAGCACAAAATGAGTGAAAGAAGTAAAGAACTCTTAAGAATGTCCCATAGCCTCCAAAAAATAAGAAACAGACATCATCGTTCTGGTCCACAAGACTCTTCTAGGAACTTGCTCTTGTACCAAGAATATTGGTGTAACCTAGCTCTGATACAAATTTTTCAAGACTCAATTTACGAGTTGTGATGGCACCTACTCTATCCAGCTAATAGGTAAGCCAAATTGTAGCCCAGAGTTTAACACTATGGGTTAACATGGTGAAAATTACCCCCCCCCCCCAGACCCCACTAAGTGGGAATACACTGGGTTTGTTGTTGTTGTTGTTGTTGTTAACATGGTGAAAATGGCCCCAAAAGTGCCTAATAGGAAATCCAACGCAATTAATACGTAAAGGAATAAAAATAGTTCAAAAGTAGTCACTACATAAATACTATCCCACAACCTGGTAGAGCTAGTATAACAGCACCTAGTGTTAATAATACAATCCAAGAATTTAGAATAGTCAATACATCTATCTCAAAATAAAAGATGAAATGTAGAAAAATAGAAGGAAATAGGTGACTCCAACTCCAAGAGTTCACCCTATCTCGGATATCAACACAGCATGACATTGATTAACTACAAAAACTAGTACTTGGATCTATACGAAAAAGGCAAAGACTGTTGTATGAGTACCAAAATAATAGGTACTCAATAGGCATCATCGACTGATTGAGCGAAATCATTATATAAATATGATAAAATGCAAGATAACATAACTAAGTCAAGGTATAGAAATGAAATTGAATAAACTCCAACACTGCTATCCATAAATAAGAAAATAAACCAGAATAGTAGCATAACGTAATATAAAGTATGAACACATGCAATCATAATTACAAAATTATCTCCCATATGCCAAATGGTAAAGAAAAGTAAATAACCCATCACAAGCCCCCATAAGTCTGAAAGGTACAAACAAGATAGCATAACCCACCACCATTATTTATCAACTCTCATAATACCATTGGTATTACTCTAAGTCATGCCATATTATAACTATTGAATTTCCCTATTCTCCACTTATAAATAAGTCAACACTTACCAACTATCCATTATGTAGCAACTAATCCTCATACATCAATAAATCATCCTTTATTAACTAAAAATCGCTAATGAACTAGTCATTATTTATCAACTAACCAACATTTATCAACTAATCAATATTTATCAATTAATTAATATTTATCACCTAATAAATATATCACAAGCATCTATGTATATCATATGATTTTATAACCATTTTCTCATCTTTATACGTAACTAGAATCACTATTGCCAATGTCACACCCCAATATCATCATATCACAATAAGTATATCATCATAGTATATATGTATATTCAAAGTGGAACCAGTAGGGATATTCTATAATATCCTTAATAGCATCATAATCATCCTCCGACCTTGTCGAGTATATAGAATTATCACAATCATCCCCCACCCTTTTTGAGTATATGTAATCATTATAATCATCCCCCAGCCTTGCTGGGTATATTTAATCATCACAATTATCCTCTATCCTTTCTGGGTATATATAATTATCATAATCATTCTTTGGCCTTGTCTGGTGGATATAAAGATCATAATCATCCTCCATCCTTGGATGGTATATATAATTTATATCTTGTCCAATAGCATAATCATTAGAGTATTTAATAACAAAACAATTAGCATAGTATCTTAACGTGATTAATAATCATAATTACAAGTCGTGAGTTCTAGCATAATCGATAGCATGATTTCTGATATAGTAAATAAGCATGATCTTTAACATAGTCAATAGCATAATCACCAATAGAATCAATATGTGTGTTCTTAATGATAATCCATAATGTATTTTCCAATATAGTCAAAAAAAACATAAGTATATAATCAATGTCCACTATCAAAGTATATGTAAGAACTTTTAAATTACCTAATTTGTCTTATCATTTGCATAATAGATAACTCATCATTTGAATAATCATTATCTTATAAATGGCTTGATTAATAGATAATACATGGCATAATCTATAGCTTATTCTTAGCTTAGTCAATAACATAATTTATGGCTTAGACAATAGCATAATCAAGGGCTTATTCAATAGTATATTCGGTAGCCTAATGAATAGACCAAACAATAGCCTACAAAATATCTCATCATAAGCTTAATCTTTTAAGCATTACATCCAACATCATTCATAAAAAATAATAAGTACCAAGGATTCTAAATATCACCGACTAACGATCTTCCTAGATGTACACACGCGTATCAAGGGTCTTCAATTACTATCACAAGTCTTGGCCTAAGGTAGGTTGAAGTACCCAATTCTAAATCCTCAAAACCATTAACCAAGAAAGGTTTACCCAAGACTAGGACAAGGTATCTAAATCCACTATTAGATGTCAAACAAGCCACACCTAGTCCTAGGATAGAAATTTCTCCTAATATGGAGCAATTAGATCAATTTCACACATGGTATGGAAATTTGAGTAAGTTTAAACCTAAAATAAAGTGACCAAGAAAGTCTTCTCATTAATTGAGTAACTAAGGTATTTCCATCCTAACATGAGCCTACAAGGTCAATTGCACCTAAGATAGGAATAAATAGGCTAATCATGGCAAGAACATCCAAAATAGCCTAAATGATCAAACTAATCCCAAGTATTTCAATTTATCACATTAATACCTAAAACCATCCCAAATATAACACTATCATAAACATACTATGAAATAGCTCAATCTAACAAGGGGTAAAACTTAGCCTAACTGAATGCCGAAAAAAGCTCATAATATTTGCTAAATTAGCATTTTTCCCTTTTGAGAAACTTTTGCAAAATGGAAAGCTATCAAAACCACATTCTATTCATAAATATGAGAAGAATGATACCCATATTACACCATTGTTCTTCGGTTCCAAAAATCACATCAAAAACCTATCTGGGTCATACTTACAAAAAATCACATTTTTGAAACAAACCCAACGTTCCCTAATGTTCAAGGAATCATTACCCTCAAAATGGGTGTAATCTGAGCTACTTTGGAGCTAAAATCAAGACCCCAAGGTTTGGGATTTTTGGGAAAGAAATTGAAAAATCAACCATGAATCTTGAGGAATCTTACCTCAATCCAAAGGAGAATCAAGAAATAAGCATTAATCAAGCATCGTAAATTACCCACAAGCTCTAATCCCTAGTTATCTCACAATTTAGGATTTAGCTCTCAAGATGATGTGTGAAGAATGGGAAAAAATCAAGTAAAATAGGGCATTTATACCCATATCAGGTTAACTTGACAGTCGCTATAGTGATACATGACCTTAGACTCATAAGTCATGATCGCTATATTTACCTCCTGCGATCGCGGTACTAGCCTACTGACAAAGGAGTTGCATTTGAAACTTTAAGTGTCACAATAACGGCTTACTGGTGCTACCAGATAACAATCGAGATCCAATGCCCACGATTGCAGGTGTAGCAGATCACAACTGAGACTTGGAATTTTCCAAGTCTCCGCTAACCCTTTAGGATTCATCCGCAATTTCGTATATGCAAAAAAACTATGTAACCATACCAAATTTGTTATTTTATACTCAATATCATAGTAAAAATATCCATTTGATGTTGTTTCAATAAAATATGGGTCCCATACCTATATTCCATTGTCTTAACTTTCGGACCAATAGGTTAAAATGAGATTGGGTACCTTGGGACCCAAACCAAAGGTCCTTCTAGCCTAAAATTAATAATCTGGTGCTTCGGGAATAGTCATAATTTGCATTCAAGGTTGTTTAACTGAAGTTTTCACTTAGTGGCCATTTGGAACCAGGACTTCAAAATAGGGAAACAGCTTTTAAACTAGACAAACTACTCGATAATTGAACTATCAGTTCTAGTAAGTCATAAATGACTTGGGGAAGCTATAGAGAAGCTCCAACAGTAAAATAATCGAAAATATAGAAAATGACCTAAAGGGTCATTGTAATATCAAAATCTATGACTTGATTTACTAAAACCAAAAAAACCATCCCTTTCTATCAAACACTCTCTTGGCTAGTTTGTTCCATATTTCTTACAAGATGGAAAGGTAGAAATACCTAAAGCACTACTATGGGATTTAGATCCTAGAGCTCTTCCTTTCTAATCCTATTTAGACATAGAAGATAAAACACTAGCAGATGATAGTGCTGGGTCTAATGATATTTGCTGGATTTCTGAGTGATTTCTCCTACTTGATATTTGCCAAGAGTAATCAAAGTTACTTGTTCATTCTTGATATGGCCAAAAAATACACCACCAAAAAAGTAGCGGCCGCTAGTCAAATATACAAGCCAACTAGGTTGTGGTCTATACCACAAGGAATTGGTCAAAAATCTATCAAGAGCATGTTGACGTAATTTGAATATGCATAAACTAAAAGGGTTTTACTAAAAAATAGAGTAAAAGTAACAATGCTAGGCAATTAGGCTTGTTATTAATATAAGACTATCACTGGGATTGTATTCCCCTTTACTTAATAACCCCATAGATTGTTCGTACTTGTCATACTCTCTTGGTGCCTTGCATGTAAAATCTAACAAGTTATGTATCACCTATCAATCTCCCGGCTTTAGTTTCGGTGAATTTTACTCATCTTTTCTCTGTCTTAGAGCATCGCAGTACTAACTCTTGTTTAATGAGCTTGGATTAACTATCTTCTCTCGATCTTAGGTTAATTAAATGAAGGTTAATAGCTTCAATTACTATTGTGATTTCCTTTCCCTAATCTCTATCTCTCTCTCAAGCATGTATTGAATACAGGAGAGTTCCAAACATTTGGAATTGTTAAGAAAATAATAAAAGGAAAGAAAATCTCAATACATGTAAGAACACAAAGTTAGAATGACTTTACACTACAACTACTTATTAGGGTTACCAAAATCCTAGTTATGGGGTTTAGCAACTCATAGTTATAAGAAAAGACATAGATTTAAGAGAGGAAAGAACAATCATGAATTTACGAATAATAATAATGAAAACTTGAAATATCAAATTAATTGTAAGCCCTAAAAAATAAGAACTATTATTCCAAGATCAATAATGTAGCTCAGAACTCAAAATAATGTAAAAGGTGTATAATGTCTGTAAACTATAATAAAAAATCCAAATGGTACTTATAGATACATCTGAAAACCTATCCTAAATAGTGTAGGGAATTAGAGTAGGTGCCAACACACGAGGCAATATATTAGTCATAGGTTAGTCATACGCTGACTCATTGGAATCAGATGAAATCTTCTTCTATAGGAGTTAAACTCACGGATCGACCCACGACTATAGGTAATACCCATGAGTTGTAGGTTGACTCATGGATGGACTTTTCATCAACTCTTTATCTCCTATTCTTTTTCTTTGCTCTAAATCCCGTTGTCTAAAAAAATCAACACAAATGCGCATCATATCTAACAAGAATACCTAAGTATTTGTATAATTTCCTTATTTTTTAAGCACCAAAAGTTCCATAAAACCATGGCACATCAACAACCTTAATTTAGAAAATTTGCATGTCCTCAGGCAACTAACATAAACTAAAGAAACACAATCCTTAACTAAAAATAACCTAAGGCACCTACGACAATCAACTCATTTTAGCTCAAAATACTTACCCCCTCCTATTCAAAAATTTCAAAATCAATATGTCAATACATGAAACATAATAGCAAGAAATAAAAGAAATGAAGTGATGACATTAGAGTAGAAACAAACAACTAAGCATGTATGCAAATGACACTACCAGAATAAATAAGTAGTTAACAATATACCTCATGTACCCTTATAGAAAGAAAGTCCTACTTCTCACCATATCATAATGCATGTCAATGCATGGACTACATCAAACACTCACGCTCTCAAAGAAGTTCAAACAATGTACGTAAAATATGATAGGCTTGCCCTTATTTTTGATAGTTGGACTGGGATCACTATAGGACTTTTATAGGCTTTTAATGTAGACTTGTGGGAAGGTATAGTACATATGGTAAATAATGACTGTCCCTTACACTTGCATTATTAGCTCTACTACCTAATCATGTTTCCTTTATTCTCTCTTTTTCTCCTTTATTGCTATTCGAATTGGATTCTGTTTTCTTTATTCCTTGAATTTATTTCTTTTTTTCCATTGTTCTCTATTTTTTTTTCCTTTTTTCATTTCTCACACTTCTACCACATCCAACCCTACTTTTGTTTTCTTTGATTCAACACCTTTCTTCATACCCGTCTTTAACTATGTACCCCTATGAGAGCCACCCTCAATATAAGTGATTTGCCTGATTTGAGGAACACAATGTCTAAAGAGGGTCCATGGCTATAAAAGGTTTATTGTAATTAAAATAAGAAGGTGAAAAGGTTAAATAAGAAAATATGTCAATTTAGGCTCATATTAGGGATCAAGGGATACTTATTCTCATCTGGTCTTTCTTTTAGGCTAAGAGTAGACTTATTCAAAAATGGCCTTCGATCATCTCCCTACCAACTATCCTATAACCTAGGCAAGACTAACCAGGTAAATTCTGGATTAAATACACAAGTTAACTAGATAAACACCTCACACATATATGGTATAGGGTTACACTAGCAGCTACTACCTCAAGTTTATGCAATGATAAGGTGTGATAATTTTGTCCCTAATACTAATGCCATAAAAATATTCAAAAATAGTCACACATACAGTCAAAACAAACAATTCATAAATATTTATGAGGGGTATCATAGTTTTCAAACACAAAATATTTTGACTGCATTTAGGTCCCTTATTTTTTTGTAATTAAACAAAACAAAACATAACAACTTTCATAAACATAAAACAATGTAAAAACATGTAAGTTATGCTATGATAGCACACCCTAGAGAAAAGAGACACGATAATAATAACTTTGAGTGACTGGTACACTCCCACCCCCAACTAAAATCTAATTTATTGTCCCCTATGTATACTAGAAAAGTCAGAACATATAGGTTTTGGGACATATTTAAGATACTCTAGGCATCAGATACAACTCACCCCCAGCTGAGGCATTAGGAGGAACATCGAGCATATCGCTAGGGAGTGGTGGTGGTGCTCCACTAGAAGAGGTAACCAATGGAAATTGGGTATGCCTATAGTAATCAATTTCTAAATTCGTAATAGACTCTATGGTGGCCCTTTTTAGGTCCCCCCCCTAAAATCATCTGAGCTATCACTCTTCTCGGCATGCACTTGACCTCTCTTGGCCCCAATAGTTTGGGCCTTATTCTTTTAAGCGAAAATCAAATATCAATGGTGGTGCCATGGGAAAAATCTATTTAAAGAAAGGTGTAATAAAAGAGATGAATAGATATGGCTCTTAGCTAAAGTACAAAACTCTCATCTCAATGTAGCCACATTCTCTGATCTTACCAAATAACATGGCAACCTAGTCGTTGGTGTATGTCTGGAACTCTATCAGCTCCTATTGCCTGTCCATCAACTATTGTAAAAATTCCTATGACAATGTTACCATATGTGGGGCCAATGGACGATAGTGCACTATAGAAGTCAAAACTAAAGCTGAAGTTCCCATTTCGACCTCATTAGCCGCCATATCATTATCTCAACCCAATATTGACCTATCAATATGCCTAGCCAACACAGAAGGCACCTTATTATAGTCCACTCCCCATAGATGTAAAAGGTTATGCTTTATGTAGTTGAGTGGGTTTATCATCATCTTGAATAAAAAAATTATCATCCATGTAGGTAGTCACAACCCTATGGTCAAATCTGTAAATACTGGTACCCTTGCCACATCATAGTCTCTATATCAAGCAAGAGAAAATAATAACTATGATCTCATAGAAGTCTCTTTTGAGAATCTCATCTTAGATCCACTAAGAGAAATCAATGTCATATTAATCCATAAGTCCGGTAACTAGTACATATCGATCCTATTTGACCATATTATCTACTACTATCGGACTAAATTAGTGCCTTACAATGGTCTACCAAAACTTTATTGTGAACTGCAATGAGGACTTCTTTATCTTTTCCTTCCCTTCAACCTAAGGGGCTAAACTCTAAGATCTACAATCTACTGAGCTAAGAATCTGGTTAATTCTCTCCTCTGATCTCATTGGTCATGGCTCTCTCATGGTCCTCCTACTCCTCACAACCCTCATTTTGTACTCAAACTTTACTACAGTAGTGTCATGACCTGAGACTACCCCCTAGTCATAACACGATACTTAGAACTACAAGTAATCCCAAGATAACCCATGTACTGGTATGATACCTGAGCAACCAATTTAATATGTATATATAAATACTAAAAATAAGTGAAAGCATAATCAATATGAGATTAGTTGTTTAAATACATAACTGATTAATGTTTACAACAATAAAATTTGAGAGAGAGAGGAACTCAAATTACAAATACTGACTCTGACTGACAATCTATGAAGCCTCTACTATACTGACTATATTGTCATGACCTGAGGCTAGCCCCTAATTGCGAAAATGGTGCATAGGATTACAAGTGACCACAAGCTAACCCTTGAGCTAGAAACTATTGTGAGCACTGAATAATATAATGATAATATATATGCACGGAAAATAACTAATAAGGACATAAGGTTTCAAATACTAAAAATATAACTAAATTCATAAGTCTAAAAACATCTGTCAAGACTGATAAAGATGATAAAATTAACTTACTATCTGAATGTCTAAAAGCCTCTAAACTGATTGAGGAGTTGATGGGATGGGGCCCAACTAATTCAAATTGACTAATTAAAAAGAAATACAAAAATATGGAATATGCATAACAGGTCCTCACCACCATTGCTATTGTTGAAGCACTGGAGTATCTAAGTACAGTCAGAAAACTGAGCATCCGAACATATGATATAAGACATTATAGCACAAAGAAGAGTATGCGGTCAGTACTTTGAATGCACTATATATGAGATAAGGTTAGGCCTAAATGCCTAGGTTAACTGTGTATAAAATAATGACTGACTGAATAGCCTAAGATAACTGAGTATGCATGCACAAAAACTAAAATACTGAGAATGTAAGACCAAGAATATAATATTTTTAAAAATAATATATAAACTGAATTACTGAAATCTGATAACTGAATAACTTGTAATCTATACTCTTTGGTCAAGAAAACCTGAACTAAATTCTGTAATGAACACTGAACTGAGACTGTGAGAGGTACATCTAACCGACTTGCCCCAATTTGAGTTAAGTAGGGTCCAACCTGTAACCTCAGTTGGAAGGGTGTCAGTACTATGCCATTGGTACTAATAATGGTTGTCTGGACCCACTGGCAGGAAAATATCTCAAACCTATTTTGGCTACGTAGTTTTGTAATTTAGGGATTGCTACTACTGGTCAAACCCTAAATTGGCAGGAATGCCCCCATCATTGGGTTTGCTCGGTGCTGAATCCCACTCCCAACTGAATAACACTAGTTAATGGACTAAACTAAGCTTAACTGAACAAACAAATGATCATAATAACTGACTGAATGATAATGCTCAAAGTATATCTAAAACCATTATGAAGATACTGAAATTATGTAAATAGCTAAGTATCGAGTGTTCATAACTCTCCAGTACTGAATGTAAATAACAATACAGGCATATACAAGTTTTAAACCATTGTAGGGAATCATTGTTAAAAAATCAACACTACGGCATTTCATCAAACACATGAAACTCATGAACTTAAGCATAGGAATGGATAATTCACATGATAATAACATAGTTACAATACTAAAACCATGAATTAATGTTTTAAATAAAAAGAGTTTAATATTCAAAACATGCAATGGCTCATTACATCAAAAACATGTGTTATAATAACTTAAAATCAAATCATCAAGTTGTTCAAGGGAATAATTCAACTTAATCATGTAAAATTCATAATTTAAAACATAAAAAGGGATTCTTAGACTCCATAGATGAAAAGGTCCCATGGATGAACATCACACATACCTTAAGCCCTTAAGATTGAAAGCAAAACACCAATCTTGATGCTTTCTTGAATGTTCTTGGATTAGGGAGCTTGAATTCTTGGTTTTCTTGCAGAGAAAGTAATGGAATTTGATGATCTTAGGGATAAGAGGGTTTGTTCTTGAGAGGAGATTGTAGAAGATAGGCAAATAATGCCCTAACTGGTGTTATAATTCGTGATTTGACGAATTGGGTTAAGGGGAAAACACATAATTGCCCCTCAGACATTTAAATTCATAACAGGAATGCAGGTTTTTTGGTTACCTCAACGTGATAAAGGATCCATCGCTATAACCACTGTGATGCGATGCTATCGTGATGAGCTGCTAGAATCATAATCCAAATATGACCCAATCCTCATCCAAAAAATCTAAAACTACATGCTTCTTACACCCCTGAACATGAAATAGCTCAAAAACAAATATTTTAGGGTCGAGAAGATGAAATTAAAAATCCTCAAAGTTAAGAGGCCTTAAAAATGACTAAGTCCCCAAAACATAGTGAAATTTTCAGGTTTTAAGCCTCTTATGCATGCAACTAGGAGATAAACTAAGCTAAGATAATATGGGGTATTACAATATCTCCCCATAGGGAATATTTGTCCCCGATTGAGACTGATTAGGATCAGAGTTTTGAACTAAGGAAACTAGGATAACATATTGAACATACACAACTATAAGCATGATTACATGACTGAGTTTTGAAATATGATACATGACTGAACTAATTTTGTGAATGCATGCAATGACATGAGATGGATTACATAACTGAAGAGAGGAAAAATAAGGAAAATTGTTACCTTAGGATGAGTTTGAGCTTGTGAAGAAAGATGAGAGTACTTGGTATGCATATCTGCTTTTGCTTACCAAGTGGCTCCCTCAACGCATTTATTCCTCCAAAGAACTTTGACCAGGGAAACTTTATTGTTGTTTAGTTTTTGAATCTAACAATCAAGGATCTCGACTGGGATTTCTTCATAAGAAAGGCTATCCTGAATAGCTGGATCACTAATACACTTATTTATCAAGGAAACATGAAACACTGGCTGCACTAATGCAAAATCTGCAGGCAACTCAAGCTCATAATCTACCTTTCCAAAATGACTCAAAAGTCTTTGAAGGCCAACATATCAGGGACTAGGCTTCCCTTTCTTGCCAAATCTCTTCACTCCCTTCATGGGTGAGATTTTCAAAATACATCAAATCCCCAACTTCAAACTCAAGATCTCTTCTCCTCACATTTGCATAGGATTTTTAACAACTTTGGGTTGTCTTAAGACTCTCCCTAATCAACTAAACCTTCTCCATTACATCAAACACCGAATTTGGTTCTATCAAATTAGCCTCACCTGCCTCAAACAAACCAATAGGAGATCTATATCTCCTTCTATAAAGAGCCTCAAATGGAGCCATATGAATACTAGACTGAGAACTATTATTGTAGGCAAGCTCGATCAAAGGCAAGAGATCATCCTAAATTCCTTTAAAGCCAATAACATATGCTCTGAACATGTCCTCTAGGGTCTGAATATTCCTCTGTGCCCGACCATTTGTCTGAGGATGAAATGTTGTACTAAGATGGACTTAGGTACCAAGACCCTTCTAAAAAGCCTTCCAAAAGTGATAGGTACCAAGGAAAGATACTGATCTTATCCAAAAATTCCACTTACTGAACTTGATGAACAACTGATAGGCTTTAAGAGTCTGTAATACAATTTTGATATGGTCTGCACGATTATTTTTACTACAGGAATAGACGATAATATCATCAATAATGATGATGACAAACATGTCCAAGTAATGTTTGAACACTTTATTAATCAAGTCCATGAAAGTTGCTAGGGCATTCATTAGTCCAAAAGACAACTAGAAATTTGAAGTGACCATACCAAGTTTTAAAGGTTGTCTTTGGAATGTCATATTCCTTTACTCTAAGATAATGATAGTCGGATCTGAGGTCTATCTTAGAGAAATAACTGGAACTCTGAAGTTGGTTAAAAATGTTAATCCTGGGGAGTGGATACTTATTCTTGATTGTGACCTTGTTCAATTGACGATAATTGATACACATTTTAAGAGAACCATCTTTTTTACACACAAAAAGGATTGGAGCACCCCACGGTGAAATATTAGGCCTAATGAATCACTTGTCTAAGAGATCTTTCAATAATTTTGTTGAATCTTTTAGCTAAAATGGAGCCATTATATATATAGTAGAATAGAGATAGGCTGGGTATCTGGAAGGAGATCTATTACGAAGTCAACTTCCCTTTTAAGAGGAAAACTGGGAAGATCTTTAGGTAAAACATTTGGAAATTCCCTTACAACTAAAACTGAATCAAGACTGGGAGTCGTAGAATTAGAGTCTTTGACTTGAACAAAATGGTATATGCACCCTTTGGAAATCATTTTTCTTACCTTAAGATATGAAACAATCTGGCCGCTAAGCACTAGAGTACTACCCCTCCATTCAATAACTGGTTCATGGGGAAACTAAAACTGAACGACCCTATTTTTACAGTCAACAGAAGCATAGCAGGAGTGGATCCAATCAATGCTGAGAATGACATCAAAATTAGTCATCTCTAACTCCACAAGATCAACTAAAGTGATTTTCTTAAATGTTGTAACAGGGAAACTTTTGTATGCCCATTTGGCTATGATTGAATTACCCACTGGCGTAGACACTGAGCAAATATTTGCTAATGTTTCAGGACTGACACCAAAATTGACAGCTATATTGGGGTCTACAAAAGAAAGTGAGGCTCAGGGGACTAGCAAAGCATAAACATTAAGACGGAAGACCTGTAATGTACCCGTAACCACAGAAGGAGAACTTTCTTGATCTAGTCGTGATTGAAGTGCATACATCCTATCCTGGCCCTTTCCATTAGTTGCACTAGAAGTGGCACCCTGGTGAGTCAGGTGACTGGCTGGAACTTGGGAACGTCTGTGCTGACTATGCTGACCCACCTATGGGTATTCTTTGACTCTGTTGCCTGCCTTGCCACATCCAAAACATACATCATTACCAACTTTACACATACCCTGATGATTCCTACCACACTTTTCGTAGAGAGGATTAGTACGACCACTGTTCATACTACCCTGGGACTTGGAGCCTGGTGCATTATTTCAACTATTATTTCAAAACTTTGGCACTGGAGCACTAGTTGAAGACGGAGCTAGGGCTGAAATTTTTTGACATAATAGAGAACGGTTACCACCCTCTAACCTCAGTTGAGAAAAGTTAAAGCTATATGTTCTGCCCCTCTTATTCTCTCTCTCTCTCTCTGTGTGTGTTTCCTTAATATTTTATTACTTAATCTTTTGAGCATAAACTGTAAGCCTAGATAAGTTCCATCTCTTTGATCAACATAGCAGTCCTACACTCCTTGACCATACCATCAACTACACTAGAAACAAACTTACTCATTCTAGACCTATTATTAGCCACCATCAAAGGAGCATACCTCACTAATTGAGTAAACTTAAGCGAGTATTCCTTCACAGTCATATTACCCTCTTCAAATTAGTGAACTCCAGCACCTTAGCTTTCCTTAACTCTAATGGAAAAAACCTATCTAAGAAGGCTATGGAAAACTTCTCTTATTCAACAGGCCCTGTCTCAACACCCCTATCCTCCTTCCACTACTTATACTATGTATGAGCTACATCCAGCAACTGATATGCAACAAACTCTACACTCTCACTCAAAGTGACACCCATGATATCTGTCGCCTTCTAAACCATATAAAAAAACTCCTGTCCATCCTCATCGGACTTATATCTAAAAAAAAGGGGGATTCATTCAGGTGAAATCTTGAATCCTAACTACAACTGTATTTTCCACTAGATTAGCTGGGGCAACAACTTATTGATTATTCTGAGTAGCTACTGTGTGAGCTAAGGTAGTAAAAGCAACCCGAAATTTGGCTCGAGAGATGTGCTTATTTAGGGGATCTTCCTAAAAAGGTAGAGGTGCAGGCTGATTTCCATTTCTTTTTCCATTGTTTCTTTTGGGAGGCATCATATGTAAACAAAAGGAAGAATGAGTTAGAAAGAGAGTTTTAAATAGATCTTATGATCATTTTTATGAAATAAATACTGAATGAAGGGAAACTTTTACTAAAACATCTTGTTGCATGTTATCTATAAGTGTGGAACACTTCAGTCCCATGAATAAGATTTTACTCAACACAACTTTCAGACTCCCTAGGACACTGTAAAACCTTAGGCTCTGATACCAAGTTTTGTCACGACCCAAGGTTAGGCCCTATTCACGACAATAGTGCTTATGGTCACTTGTGACCATAAGCTAACCCATGAGTTGGTACCTACTGTGAGCACTAAATAATATAATTATAATAGACTAGCACAGAAAATAATTAATAAGGCCACAAAGTTTTAATTACTGAAAATACAACTGAATTCACAAGTCTGAAAAATATCTGTCAAGATATAAAGATGATACAACTAACAACTATCCAAATATCTGAAAGCATCTAAACTAACTGAGGAGTTGATAGAATAGGCCCCAACTAACTCCAACTGACTAGCTGAAAAGAAATGCAAAAATACTGAATAAACATAATAGGTCCTCGATAGATGAAGCACTGCTGCTACTGTTGAAGCACTGGACTGTCTAAGTACGATTGGGAAACTGAGCATCCAAACCTATGATATAAGACATCATAACACAAAGAAGAGTATGTGGTAAGTAATTTTAATGTACTGGTATATGAGATGAGGTTAGGCTGAAATGCATGGGTTAACTTTGCATAAAGTAATGGCTGACTGACTAGCCTGAGATAACTAAGTATGCATGCATGAAAACTGAAATACTAAGAATGCCAGACCAAGAACATAATGGTTCTGAAAATAATCTGTAAACTAAATTACTGAAATCTGATAACTGAATAACTGGTAATCTATATGCTTTGGTCAAACAAACCTAAAGTAAATTCTGTAATAAACACTGAACTGAGATCATGGGAGATATCATCTAACTGACATACCCCAATCTGAGATAAGTGAGGTCCAAACTATAACCCCAACTAGAAGGGTGTTAGTACTATGCCATGGGTACTAACAATGGTTGTGTTGATCTACTAAACTAGTATCCCAAAGGACTAAAGAGTAACCCTGTACTACCACGAAACTCATGAGATATATTTTAAACCTAAGCTAGCAGGAAGACATCTCAAACCTATGCTGGCTATATAGTTCTGTTACTCAGGGATTGCTACTAAGGGACAAACCCCATACTAGCAGGACTGCCCCTATCCCTGGGTTTGCTCGGGGCTAAATACTACTTCCAACTGAATAACACTATTTAGTCAGCTAAAATAAGCTTAACTTTACAAACAACTGATCATAATAACTGACTTAATGATAATTCTCATTGTATTTATGAAATCATTCTAAAGATACTAAAATTATCTAAACAGCTAAGTTTCACATGTTCATAACCCTCCAGCACTGAATGGAAATATCAATACGGACACATAAAAAATTTGAAACCATAGTAGGAAATCATTTTTTAAAATCCAACACTTAGGCATTTCATCAAACACATAAGAATCGTGAACTTAAGAATGGAAATGGGTAATTCACGTAATAATAACATAGTTACAATACTAAAATCATGAACTAAGGTTTTAAATGGCAAGAGTTCAATATTCAAAACATGCAATGGCTCATTCCATCAAAAACACATGTAATCTTAACTTGAAATCAAATTATCAAGATGTTTATGGGAATAATTCAACTTAATCATGTAAAAAAACATAATTTAAAACATAAAAAGAGATTGTTGGACTCCATGGCTGAAAAGGGCTTATGGATGAACATCACACATACCTTAAACCCTTTAGCTTGAAAGAGAAACACCAATCTTGATGCTTTCTTGAATGTTCTTGGGCTAGGAAGCTTGAATTCTTCATTTTAGTAGAAAGAATATAATGGAATATGATGATCTTGGGGGAGGATAGGGTTTTTTTTAACGAAAATCTTAGAAGATGGGCAAATAATGACGTATTTGGTGTTATAATTCATTATTTGATAAATTGGCTTAAGGTGAAAAGACACAATTGCCCCTCAAACATTTAAATTCATAAATGAAATGCGGATTATATGGTCACTATGATGACATCAAGGCTCTATCATTATAACCACCATGATGCAACTCTATCGCGATGAGCTGCTAGAATCATGATCCAAACATAACCCAACCCCTCATCCAAAAATTTTGAAACTTTCTCGAGATATTTTTCTTAAACCCCTGAACATGAATTAACTCAAAAACCAAAATTTTGCGGTCGGGAAGATCAACTTAAAAATCCCCAAAGTTAAGAGGCCTTAAAAATGACTAAGTCCCCAATACTTAGTGAAATTTTCAAGTTTTAATCCTCCTATGGATGCAATCAGGAGTTGAACCGAGCTAAGAATAATACGGGGTATTACATATATGTACTTGGGACATGACCCCCAACTATCCCTACTCAATACATAAAAATACAACAACAACAACAACAAACCCACTGTATTCCCACTTAGTGGGGTCTGGGGGGGGTAAGATGTACACAGTCCATACCTCTACCTCTGATGAAGTAGAAAGGCTGTTTCCGAAAGACCCCCGGCTCAAGTCACGAGATATCACACAAACACATAGTACAGCACAGCAGCAGAGGACATAACATAGATACGGCACCCATAGGGAATATAAAACAGAGTAAAGCAGGAATGCAGGAATAATAAAGCAGAGGAAAGCACACAGATTCGTAATAAACATGGAACACGGAACACGAAACACTGAATACAGAATCAATACATAAAAATAATTAAAATAAAATACAATAACTACAACTAACTTGAGTCCTCAAAATAAGAGAACCTATCAGTTACTGGTTAAATACTACGAACTATCTAAACCTGATGCTTGGGATACCTTTTGTACCTACATCATGAAGGAAAGTAGCCACAAATACATATATATGGTCAGTACTTTGGAATGTACTAAGTATGTGAGACATGCACTAAATCATGAAAATACTTAACTTATGCTTTAAAATTTAGGACATAAGTTATTTGCTAGAATGTCCATTTAAGTCATTATTTTATGTAAAAGATATAAGACATAGTGAAATTTCTAAATCATGAGCTGAAAACATTTTTGTAAGCTAGGAAGCTGTAGAAATATCAATATCATATGTAAATCATAAGTTAAAGCTGAATAGGCTGTAAACCCTATGAAAGAATCATGATATAAGCTGAATATTGGGCATGAATAAGCTGAATATTGGGCATGAATGCCTGAATATGTAAAACGAATGCACTATCAAGTAAAGAATGTACTGAAATAATCAGAAAAACTAAATAACTAAATAACTAATAAATTAAATACTTGGTCATGTAAACCTGAGCTGACAAGATCTAAATACTAAACTATGACTGTGGGAGCTAACATTTAACAAACACGCCATAATCTGAGCTCATCAGGATCCAACCTATAGCATTAATTAGAAGGGTGTCATTACCTTTCCATGGGTACTAACACTAGCTTGATGGATCTACTAAAGTGTTTTCTCGAATGACTAGTGTATCACCCTTGACTGGCAGGTTCCCCTAAGAGAGTATTAACCCTTTACTAGCATGAACACCTCTTATAACTAAAATGGATACATAGTTCTAAAACTCAGGGTCTACTACTAAAGGTCTCACCCACGACTGGTAGGAAAACCTTATTCCCAAAATTCACTTGGTGCTAAGTTCTACTCCCAACTAAACTGACATAGAAGCACAAACTAGTACATGTATTGATAACTAATTTTCTCATATACGGTATTATAAAAATAACAGTGCATTTATCATCTGATATAATGATACAAAAATAGCCTGAATGACTTATAACTTGAAAATCTAGAACATGCATAATTATCCAGGTATCAGTTGTTCATATCCCTCCAGCACTAAAAAATAACATTATATATGATAATTTTAATTTAATGATATGATAATAAATTTCATGACTTAAACTCAAAAATTCAATAATTTCATCAATATAACAAGTTATCATGATTAAAGTATGGAAGAATGCTAGAAGTAATGAGGAAGCACTATCTCATGGTTGAACTCAAGGATTTCATGGAGGAATCATAGAATTTACACTTTTCATGGAATACTAAATCAAAAGTGTAATTAAACATGAGGATTTAGAAATCTTAAAAACATGGGTATATCATTCATAACTTGATCATATGCTTTAAATTTGAAATAATAACATGTAAATCATGCATGGACATTAGAATAGAATGAATGATATATTCTGGGCCTAAGAAGTCATGAATAATCATAAAAAACATACTTATGTGTGAAAATTGTATCATGGAAGATAGAATTTAAGTTTAGAATAGCAATTGGGTAAAAGCACTAGATTATGGAAATCATAAAATTCATGAAATAAAAATCATATTTTGGGGCATGAGGATGAAAGAAGATCCTCATTGAATACCCACATACCTGATTACAGTTAATTCTTGAATTGAATATTTTGGGATTTGGATATGAAGATTAAAACCCCTAATTTGTTTTTTTAGAAAGAGGAAATTGCATGTTTTGGGAATATTGTTGGTGATGTGTTGATAATGAGGGATTTGGGGTTGTTTTGGATTTTTATTCAGCCTTAGAATATCTTAGACAATGTAATTATGGCGTTAAAAGAGTGGTAAAAGACAAAAAAACCTTAGGAACCATCTAGAAAATGCTTGGAAGTAGTCCTGATGATTTTGGCCACGACTCATAGGGTCTGGCCATAATTAATGGCTCGAATCTTAGTTAGAAACTCAAATTTCGGCCCCTACTACTGTGAAGATGAGTACTCCTAATGACTCATAGGTTCTGACTACGAGTCATCATTAGACTATATTCACTGGCAGCTTTGATAGTACTTTAGTAATTTGGCCATAACCATTCACCCCAATATCGAATTAAGGCAAAATTTGTATCATTGAAAAGATAATTCAATATCTATATTTTTGTGGGTCTTGAACTAAAAATTTCTTAGTATAAAAATTATATTCTCATTTGAATAAGACTATATTTATATTCGTCACAAGAATTTAATCGCTAAGGGATGTTTTGACTTATCCATACACTATGAGCTATTTGAGAACTTAATATATGTCCAAATCACTTATATAAATATCAAAACATTATTTTGATTTTTCATGAACTTGAAGCATAGTTCTAATAATAGCTTAGATTTTTGGTGTTTCGCAATATCTCCCCTTTGGGATCATTCATCCTCGAATGAAGACTGATTTGGTTGAAAGCATAAAAAAAATATGTAATCCCTAACATGTAATTCTGAGTGTTGAATATGGACTGATGATTACATTAAAAACTAACTTTAACTATCTTGAAATTTAAGAACTCACTATTAATGTCTAGTTTGAATTCTGAAGTTGGAAAACTAACAAGATACTGATTTCTAAATCTAGATATTCTTTATAGTTGAGACTGATTTAGACTAGGAGTAAGGGTTCAACTGAATTCAAAATTTTCGTGAATTTGAATAAATTACCTTATGGAATAGGCATAGTCAAGAAACTTTGGATAGTATGACTAGATGAAAAGATGGAAAACTATAGGAACTTATCTGTCTGATTGCTAAACTGAATTGTTGTCTGTACAGACAGACTCACACTGAAAGCTTAGAACTCAACAAAAGTATTTCTTCAACACTCTTTGTAAGAAGTTCTAATAACATTAGGGAGCAAAGAATTTTGGGTATGATCTATTGAGATATCTGAATAAGGAATTGCAACATAGCCACAACTCTATAAAATGCAATATAGGCATATAAAACTTAAGCTAGGATAGAATTACTATGTTTGAGGCAATGTAACTGCCAAATGTCAAGCTTATACACATATCTCCAATACTCTATCAATTGTACTTTTCCACTTAAATATCATTTTATGTAACTTATAATCTTTACATGATATTGATATTGTTGAAATATAGGGGTTGCACCACACTATGTTGGAATAGTTCCCTTAAAGCCAGTTACATGCAATAACACACTAAAGTTGTAGGAAAGTGAAAACTTTTCCAAAATTTAAAGAACAAAAATATTTAACCTGGAAACTTCCTTTCTCAAGGGGGATAAAAACAATGACTTTCCTTCTCAGACTTTAATGAATCTAACTCTAGGCTCCATCTACTTGTAATAACTCTACTACAAGCCTACCTTGATAACTCTGCCATGAACTCAGCTTGATATGGATTATCTCTAACCAATATCAACTAAGGTAACTCTACGTAAGATCTCTAAAGAAAAACAAGATAAACTATTAGTTTTATAACATGAGTAATTCAATTACACACCAAGACTCACTCAACGACACACACTCTCAGAACAGAAAGGTTTTGGACTTGAGGAATATTTGAGTTTTTGCCAATTTCTCTTTTGAAAAATTAGATTGCAGAACCTACTCAAATAAGAAGCATTCTTTTCCTTTTATATTGGAATAATGATGAGGGAAGAAGTCTGATTAGGCTAGGTTTCCATATTGGTACACATCTCATCTGCACAGTTTTTTACACTAAACAACAAAACTATGTAGTCATGTGACAGCTATATATTCCTATGAAAACCAAGGGATATGGTCCTTTTTTGTTAGTTGATGATCATCAAAACAAGATACATCAATTCTCCCCCTTTGTGATGATGACAATCCATAAAACATGACCACAGAACTATGGAGCATCAAATTCATTCACCTTATTTAGTTAGAGTGATTACCATTGCTGTTATTAAATGTTCCAACTATTATTTTGCACCATGCTTCCACCTATTAATATGCCATCATGCTTGAGGAAAGTTCTTCCCTCTATCCCCATGCCATGCCATCATGCTTCACTAATATTCAGCATATTCATCACGTATGCACCTGGTACTGGGACCCTTACATATCATACAACAAGACACCTGGTCCCTGCCACATGAATTTAGTATTCTTTTTTTTGGCATTCATGAAAAGTGATAATAATAAGCTTAGAGTAAAATAAGAATAAGTTAGTTAACTCATGGCCACTAGGCAATATTAACATGAAGAATAACTTTAAAAATAAAGAACAGATAAATAAAACACACAAACTAAGGTTCATTCATATACAAAAGGTAAGTATCATTGCAGTGCATAATTTAAATGTTCTAGATAAAAAGCCATAGGAATTAATAAAAATTAATAGGTGAAGGACTTGGGAAGAGGGTATGGAGAAGTAGAGCCATGTTATTGTTCTCTATAGCATGACAGCATAGCAATTCCTTAGTTAGATGCCTAATCTCTACATTTGAGCTAAGAACCTCATTAATCAAAGTTGAAACTCTTTTTTGTATTTCAACATTCTCAGTTCTAAGCTCTTCAGAGAAACTTAGATCCTTATTAGAAATATGTTGAATTGTCACTTACAATTTGCTAATCTCTTCATCCTTAGCAGCTGAGTTGAGCTTCAATTCTTCTATTTTCTTACTGAATAACTCTTGAGAGATGTTACCTAATTTCTTTCCCCCATGCTCAAATTTTATTAGAGTCTTCATACCAACAGTTGTATCACATTCCAGGATTTCCATTTGCACTGACAATGTAAAAATAATCAAATACTTTATTCAACCAATATCCATAAGACATGCATTGTTTTCCATTTTTCTCATGAATAAATTTATGCATGTGCTTTATTATTAAGGAAAGTAAGCAAATAAACTCAAAACTTCTAAGACAGTTCATCACATAAAGTCAGCAGCTGAAGTAATGTTCCTCTTTTGTTATCTAGGTAAAATCAGTTTGTTAACAACATCAAAGACTAATTGGACTTCACTTTTGAGTGATTTCCTATTCACTGTACCTACAAATTTTCCTTTAACCTTTAATGCATTTACCATGAACTCTATTGATAGTTGTTGCTTTGAGATAGTCCTAACACCACTGGTAGAAACCTGTAGAGTTCTCCCAAGTGATACGACATCAAGATTCATCTTGAGTCCTTGAACTACAACAATCATGTTCAGTCTGTCTTAAGAAAAATTCAACGTGGAATCGAATTCCTTAACTACCTCATCAAAAACTGTAGGAATGGGTCTTTCCATATGATAGATCCATCCTTGATGTTTAACAAGCTCAACTAATTTAATCATACCTGGTTCTATTAACATACTTGAGTCAAAGATTCTTCCAGTTAGTACCTTTTGATTTTTCTAGAACCCATTTCTCACTTCTGTAGACACAACCTTTATTTCCTTTTCTAGTTTTCCCTTTTAAAAAATATTGATGGGTTCATCTTCAACCATTTTCTCTTCTTAGAACCAAGTCCTTTAGAAGTACTTCTTCTTAGCAAAACTTCTAGACTTATCTTCAAGATTTCTTGTTATCTTACTGAAATCTTATTCCTTAGGACCAAATAAGCTCTTTCTTAGGCTATTCAATTGCATGATGAGATTTTCAGCAACCCACGCATTATCCTTTAATATGCTACCAAAAAAATTATGAGGCTTCAAGGATGATTCTTCATCAATTTGTTGAGTGAAGAAGGAGTTTGGCTTTAGAAGAGTAGGAGAAGAAAGATAGTTTTCAAAAATATTTGATAGAGGATTTTTATCTATGCTAAGCTCATAGTCCTTTGAAGAAAATGAGAATGGGTAATTTTCAGCCATTTGGAAATCCTTGTCACAGAAGGACTAGTTATGGCTAGATTTTAATTTTTGACAAGAGAGAAGGTTTGGGAACAGCTAGATTTTGAGGAACAAATTAGCATAAGGGATAGTTTTTTAAAAAAATGAGATATGATAAATTTCAATTATAGGATGACTCATCTTTCTTTTAAGGATAAGATAATTTTCTAACATTGTGAGAGAAGACACATCTTTTTTTTTACTAGAACAAAAAAATACACATTCATGATACTATACTAAGAGATGGGACCAGGTCCCTTTTTTTCTTAAGTAAATCTTTAACTTTATGCATGTCATATTTGTCCTCCTCCCAAGTTTTTCCCATGGGTGTATACCTTCAAAGGTATGGTGTTGTGTTACACCAATATGTACCTATTTTATTAAGGATACCTATCTCCTGATCATAGCTAATTTTATGGAGAAAGACTGATTTATTGAGTAGGTCAGGTCACTTTGATCAACCCCAACTTCAACCTATTCTTCACAAATTGTTCCCTGTGAAGAGCATTTATAAATATGTATATTGTTTTATCTTCAATCTTAAAAAACATCACCCAAATAGTTTTCTTATCAACATTGTCACTTAGAAAAGTATGTCTCAAATCAATATGTTTGGTCTTGTTATGCTGTATTAGATTCTTAGCCATATTAAGAAACTTTTGTTATCACACATCAAAGGGATAGTATTTGAGACAATCCCAAAGTCCTTGAGTTGTTTTTTTGATCCATAACAATTGAGAATCATAAGAAGCTACAACCACATACTCATCTTCAACAGTAGATAAAGAAACTGAATTCTTCTTCTTACAATCCCAAGAGATTAAGAAATAATCCAAAAAATAAGCCATTCCTGAGGTACTTTTTCTATCCAATAGACATCCAGCATAATCATCATCAACATATACTAATAGAACAAAATTATCTCTAGAAGTGTAGTATTAGTCCTGGCCCACTGTACCTTTCAGATACTTGAGAATTATTTTTATAGCTTTCAAATGAGATCCTTAGTATAAGCCTAAAATCTTGCACACATTCCCACACTAAACATAATATCTGGCCTGCTTATAGTGAGATATAGTGGGGATCTAATAATCCATCTATCCATTGACTGAGGGACCTAATTTATTAGTGTCCATCTTACAATTGGTTCCAATTGGGATTTCAATAGTCTTAGCATCTCCCATCTTCTAATCAGTAGATCCTTGATGTACTTCTCTTGACCAATCATTGTCCCTTGAGAAGTTTTCTTGATTTGTAAGCCTAGGAAAAACATAGTTCACCTATCATACTTATTTCAAATTCACTACCCCTCAGTTTTGTAAACTCTTCACATAGGTATTCAGAAGTAGCTCCAAAGATTATATCATCAACATATATCTAGACAATCAGTAAGTTGCTACCTCTAGACTTCAAAAAGAGTGTATTGTCAATTTTCTCTCTTATAATGACATTTTCCAGAATAAACTTTGAAAATCTCTCATACCAAGACCTAGGTGCTTGCTTCAACCCATAGAGAGTTTTTTCCAATTCGAGCACATGAAGTATTAATAATAAACTTCTTCCTTCAAGTTTCAATCTAGAAAAGAAGTATTTACATCCATTTGGAAGATTTTGAACCCCATATAGGCAAGAAAAACAATAATAATCCTGATGGCATCTATCCTTGCTACAGGGAAAAATGTAGCATCATAATCAATTCATTCCTCCTGGTTATAGCCTTGAATAACCATCCTTGCTTTATTTATATTGATGGTTCCTTGTTCTTCCTGCTTATCTTTGTACATCCATTTAGTTCCTATAATTGTTCTATCAATAGATCTGGGGTCCAGGTGCTAAACTTTACTTTTGTAAAATTATTGAAGTTCCTCCTCCATTTCATTGATCCACTCAACATCTTTCAAAGCTTCTTTCATATTTTTAGGCTTAATTTGGGATAGTATGCTAGAATTCCATGGAATTTTTGCATGAGCCCTTTTTTAGATTCCATATTCCAAAGGTGTAGTTAGATTCTCAAGTGGATGAGAAGATTTGTGCCACCAGTTTGACCTTCTAAGATTAATTCAACTAGGACTAGGTCCCTGAGGTGTTTGACTGAATCCTTTTTATTATTTTTCAACTGGAGTATCCTGGATCACCATCACTCCCATCATTCTCATCTGCACTATTTACCTCTTGACCATCATCTTAAATAATATCATCTCTTTGAACAAGAATGACTTCTTTAATTTCTGATTATTCACCATCATTAAGATTCATTAGCTTTCCTAATTCATCAAAGACCATATGAACACATTCTTTAACACACAAAGTTATTTTGTTAAAAACTCTGTATACTTTTCTTGTTGAGGAATAGCCTACAAATACTGCTTCATCACTTTTAGAGTAAACCTTGCCAAGATCATTCTTCCCATTGTTTAGAACAAAGTATTTGAACCCAGAAGGTCTAAAGTAGTCAATCTTAGGCTTTTTATTGAACACAAACTCATATAGGGTCTTTTTCAAGAGTGATCTGATCAAGCACCTATTTGTCGCATAGAAACAAGTGTTTACAATTTTAGCCCAAAAGTTCTTTTGAATTCCACTATCAATCAGTTTGGTCCTATCAATCTCTATAATGGTTTTGTTCTTTCTTTAAACTACTTTATTTTGCTGAGGAGTCCTTAGAGAAGAGAATTTATGATTGATTCCATTTTAAGCATAAAATTCTGTAACTTAGGAGTTTTTAAATTCAGTTCCATGATCAGATTTGAATTGACCAATCTTATAGTTCAGCATTATTTGAATTTGTTTGGAAAAGGTAACCAGAACCTAATAGGTTTTATCCCTTATTCTTATGAACATTGTCCAGGTGAACCTTGAGTAGTCATCTACAATAAAAAACACATACTTTTTTTCTTCTGTACTTTGGACTTTAACAGGTCCACATAGATCCATATGCAACATCTCTAGGGGTCTAGAAGTACTCACCTGCTTCTTCATCTTAAAGGAAAACCTTGTTTTTTTGCCCTTTACACTTGCATTACAAACCTTATTTTCTGGAAATTTTATCTTTGGTATCCCACAAACTAGGTCCCTTGAAATCATCTTGTTCAGCAAAGAGGAACTTACAATTCCTAGCCTTTTGTGCCATAAATCAGCATCTTTACTTTGAACACTTAATAATGTTAATTCCCATCAGCCACCGACTCCAAATCATCCACAAACATAATTTTGATTTTCTTTGCTTTGAGAATAAATTTCCTAGATTTCAAGCTTGACATAGTACATCCATCAGTCGAAAAGTTGACCTTATTGCCTTTGTCCACAGATTTGAGAAACACTTAGAACACTGTACTTGAGCCCTTTAACATACTACACATCTTCTATTGCTTGATCAGATGATTTTCCAATCTTTCCCATTCTATGAACATATCCCTTTTTAACATTTCCAAAGAATACACCTTCACCTTGAAATATCTCTAGAGAAAGAAACAGTCAGTCCTTTTGTAATATGCTTTGAACATCTGTTATCCATGAACCATTTCTGACTACCTTCCCCTACTCCTACCTATAAACATAGTCATTTGTTAGATTTTGTAAACCAGTTAAGTTTTAGCTCCCATTAAGAGGACAATGGTGTGATCGAATCTTTCTTCACCCATCTAGGTAGAGAATTCTTCTTCGCATTTTTCAAAGACATGAAACCCTTAGAATAATAATTCTCCTTCTAGATGTAATTAGTACTGCTTATTCTAGCTCTAACAAAATACTGATAGTTTTTCTTCAAGTGTACATCTCTTCCATAATAAGTACATAGAGGTTTATGGATCCTATTTCTAATACCAGGAACAACTTTCCCATGATACACTAGTGAATGGGTCTTGTACTGATATCCAATCCCTTTACTATTATTGACACTTTGACCAGCTAGATTAGAAAGGATTGTAAGGATGAGGTCCATTTTAGTAATTTATTAAGTTTTTCCTATAGACAGACCAGGTCCTTTTCTATCTCTTCCTTCTTATGGAGGGAAGTCATAAGGTTCTTTTGAGAACACCTCAATTTATTTTCAACATTCATCTAAAGCTTTGAAGTTTTTTTCTTTCCTTTATCATCAGAATCATTTACTTTCTCCAGTTGACTCAATAAACTCAGATTATCAGATTTTAGCTTAGAAAACTATTTTTTTGTTTCAAAAATATGGAGAGTTAAACCAATTAATTGAAGCTCCTGATTCTCTAATTTTTCTTCTAGAGTGTTTTCTCAGTAGTCAGCTCACACATAAAATCAAGCAACATATTTACTAGCTTCTTTATTTTTCTAGCAGAGTAGTTATCTATATTTTCCTTAATATTAGAGAGAGTTACCTCATTTTCTTCTTCATCTTCAGTGTTTTCCATGAGAGAAAAATAGGAATCATAGTTGACTTCACACTCTTTCACAGCTAGCATGGACACATCATCAGCCTTCTCAGCTTTATTAGATTCACTGAAGGAATCTCCCCACACTGCTAGAGCCTGCCTTATTGCATAATCAACTACAATATATTTTCTTTCTTTTACAGGGACCTGATCCCTGTTCTTTCCTTTGTCACCTCCAGTCTTAAGATATTCCTAATAATCCATTTTGTTCATTACATAGTCCTTAGTGAAATGCTCAGGACTTCCACATTCGTGACAAACTTCAACATTGCCACTCTTTTTGTTGCTACTTCCTTTATTTGAAACTGGCCACTTTTCTTCATATGTCTAACATTTTATTTTTCCAAATATGTAACATTAGTGTCTTCTTTATTTGATTCAGATTTAGAAGCTTTCAGTGCAAGAGATTTTTCCCTTTTTGCATCCTTCTTCTCTTGTCCTTGTTTCTTCTTGAGCTCATGATGTTTAGATTACTAATGAGCTCATACATATTGAGAGTCTTCAAGTTTTTTGCATTAGTAATAGCATCCACTTTGCTTTTCATGGACTGAGGAAGAACACCTAGAATTTTCTCACTTACTTATACAAAGGAATCACTTCTCCTAAACATTGTAGCTCATTTGTGATAAAAGTGAATCTTTTATGAATTTCTTGAATTGTCTCTCCTTCTTTCATGGTGAAGGTTTTATACTGAGTAGTCAGCATGTCAACTTTAGTATCCTTTACATCAGTTGTTCCCTCATGAGCTATCTTTAGGCAATCCAAGATTTCTTTATCATTTTCAAAAGTAGAAATCTAGTTATACTCATCAGGTCCTATTCCATAGACAAATAATTTATTTGCCTTGTAATTCCATTCGACCTTCATAATCGAACTCTCTCTTGTTTTTGTCAACCATCCTTGTTATCTCTCCTTCTTTGACCTATCTAAAAAGAACATAAGTACAATCAAGTATTATATCCATCAGCTCACTGTTCTCAACCATAATGAAGTCAAACATCCTGGTTTTCCACCACCCAAGTACTGCCCATTAAATTAGAGTGGTCTAGTGGTAGATTCCCTTCTGCCATATGAGGTGGAGAAACCATGATCAATAAATCACTCTAGGTATGAACTTTTTAGAGTTTACTTGCTCAAATACTAATTGTTAAAACGTGGGGGTTGCACCACACTATGAGGGACCATGTCCTTTAAAGTCAGTCACATGCAATAACACAGTAAAGTTGTAAGGAAGCTAAAACTTTCAAGGAATTTAATGAACACAAAAATTTAATATGGAAACCTACTTCTCAAGGAAGGAAAAACCATGGCTTGCCCTCATGTGCACTCAATAATCCACTATAATCAACCTCTTGATTACAAACTCTAATAAACCTAACTGTTCCAACTCAGTCGCACACGCAAGTGCATGTGATCTTTCAAGTAATATAGCGATTTAGACAATCAAATATCATTCCTGTGAGGACTAAACAACTAAAATTTTAACCAACTTTCAGTTTCAGACAATGAGTATTAGGTATTGTATAGTATTAAGATGATTTTGAATTTGAGAATAAAAATGTAAATTAAAAAACAAGAAATAAAATTTTATGACTAGAGCAAAGTAAGCAATGGTTGTAAATAGTTATGATAAGAATTCCAGGGTTGAGGCTTCTTTAACAATCATACAAATCTCCATTCTTATAGTAGTCATATTGGTTATTGGGTTGTTGGTTCGCAAGGTTTAGACAACGATCTTGATATCCCAACCTAAAATCTTTTATCTATTGAATATTGCAGCTACAACTCCTACAGAGATACAACAATTCTTCTTAATTTATTAAGTAATCTTCTTTCAATTGAACAAAACAAGGCTTCTAGGTATATCCCTATCCTAGATGCTATTTCAAATCCCTTATTTTATAAAAGTATAAGAACCTTGCTCCGTAATTTCCTCATTCTAATCTATGATTCTCCTCCCGGATTCACATAGAAATATAAATTTATTCTAATGGTGGTCATACATTAAAATAGTAAGCTCAAGAAATTAAGAACAACCTAGGTGATAACCCAAAAACAAAACTACTATAAGGAATATCAAAGAGTAATCCTGTTCTTGACCTCAACCCCAGAACAAGGGTATTTAGCCACTCATATTTGAATTAAGCATAAAAAATAAGTAATTAATCATACCCAAAATTAGTTTTGAAGTAAAGAAGTTCAAAAGAAATAATAAGAACCCTAAAAGAAGAATTCTATGTTTTTTAGCCACTGCTATGCTTGCCAAAAAGTCTTTAGAATTGTGCTCACGTGTTCCTTTTATACTTAGGAAAATTTCACCTGATCTGAAACTATGATGCGTTGCATCGTTAATCACGTTGATCCAACAAATGCATTGCATCAACATCGTGTTGCCACACTAGAAGTCATATTTGAAAATCAAACTAAGTCAAAATCTTCACCACTCGACGCGATGCGTTGAGATTGCATCGTGTTACTGGAATTTGCTCCTCAAAATTTTGCAATGTGTCAAAGTTATAAGCATCGATGCGATGCGTTGACATCGCATTGATGCACTAGAAGTTTCAATCATAGTATTCTCTAAGGCAAAAAACTTCTGCATCAACACGACGCATTGACATCACATCGATGCACTAGAACTTGTTCTTCATATTTTTACTAAGGCACAATTCTTACCTGTCAACGCGATACATTGAGATTGCGTTGTGTAAATGGAATTTTTCTCTAGTTCCTTTCTTTCACCTCATCAATCCTCAGCTCCTTTCTTTTTTCTTTACTCTCATGTATCTCCATATGTTTTTTGACTTTAATCCACATGATCTTTTGTCTCTTCATTATGTGCATCTGATTTTTTTCCAAATCCATAGGAAATTAATTTTGTATTTCTAATCATATCAGTTAGCCACGAAACATAATTTAACTCTTACTTTAATATAATTAGCACACCTTTTATTCTCAAAATAAGTCTAAATATGGGTAATTAGCGGTGTTTGGACATATAAATATGCCCAAGATCACCACCCCACACTTAAAACCTTGTTCGTCCTTGAACAACTTCAAGCATCGCAATCATCAAACATTTTTATCACCGCCTAAGAATCATGCTAGCATTGGGAATAAGAACCTTTATTTAACACTTCATTGTCCCAATAATGGCATTCAATTTGTTGGTAAACTTAAAACAATCAAGTAATTCGGCAACTCAATAAGTAATCCGTACTTTCATCCTCATGCACTCTCAAAACAATAAAATTTTCCCTGTATCACTTATAATTTAACAATCTTAATCAAGAGGGGAATATTAAAATTTAATCACTCGCTCTCGCAAAGAATTCGTACATAATAGGAGATGAACCATAGGCTTGCTCTTAGTGTATTACTCCACTAATAGTCAGATGTTGAAATGTAGGATCAAATAGGTCTTTTTATGGTTGTAATATAGGCTAAGGGATGGGTAGGAACTATTTCAGAAATAGTGACTAATCTCCCTAAGAACTTTAATACATAACTACCTTCAATCACAATCATATTTTTTCAACCAATCTTTTCATTTCATCATCTTTACACTTTCCATTGTTTCATCCAGATCTTTCTAAGTACATTAACAATACTACGATAGGAGTAAATTCTTTTTACAACATCATTCATATTTCAACTTTTTCTTTTTATCCCAATTCTCATTACGCACCCCTATAGTAGCCACCCTCAACCTAAGCAACTTTCCAGTTATTATGTTACAATGAACCTGTAACAATAACCGGGTAGCAATAACTGTAATTTTCATCACGTATTATTTTCTACTCCTAACCATAATAATTAAATATGCAAATAACTTCTCTAAAGCTTCACTTTCACCTTTTTCTTTCTCTGTACTTCACATTCCCCCTTTTTCATTATTCATGTTAAAGTGCTTAGGAAATATGGATCAAATTAAGGTCTATCAATGAAAGGATTTGGCTATATATAAGGCTACCAAAGAATTCGGGCCATAGGCTCAACAGGGTTTAACTAAGGTTATACATAAGGGTAAGTAAACAAAGTCTTTACAATTTGGTTAACAAAGAAATGCCTAAATCACTTCCTACACCTAACACACTTTATTTTTCTTTACAAACACACCGGGCAATCTCTAGTCATTCCTATACATGCAGAATATAAACAAACACACACTCATACTGTGCATGCTAAGAATCAAGTCAGATCCTTGCAGGTTCCGATATTGTACTTTATTAAATTCCACATTAATCCAATCAAACCAAAATACACTTGTTGGGACTTACATTTTAAAACATCTCATTTTGTTTCAACATACTCAAATTGAAGTATTTTGACCAACACACCACATTTTTGACAGGTAGCAATCAAGCTACTATTCTTAGCTTCTAAAGACGCACTCCCCTTAAGACGATCGTTATCTATATATCATAGGGGAAGGAAACTAACTATGACGTTGCATAACGAAATTCACCAAAAAGGGCACATATAATACTTGTAATCTAAAAATTTTACCACAAAGGGTGAAAATAAAATATTGTAAATAAAGAAAATACTTTTAAACTAAATTACCAAAAAGGGAAATATTGTCAACTTACAACCCAAAAAAAAATTCATCCAACACAACCAAAAACCAATATTGTTTAGAAATAAATAAAAGAGATGAATATGAAGAAGATTTATGACCAACCACCCCACACTTAAACATAGCACTGTCCCAGTGCTAGCAATTAAGCATAATGCAGGATGGCTGGTACTCCCTGCTCAATCGAATGTTACCATGGCCATCACATCATCAGCATTTTCTTCACCAAAATTAGCACCTGAGTCACCATCATCAGACTGCTCTTCTTCCTTAGACTCATCATCAGAACAAGCCATACGCCTTTCTTATTTTTAGGGACATCATCATTAACCGGCTCATCAAAGTCAAGCCCAATGTGAAGCAATGTCCGAGCATGATGTCCTAGAGGATAGTCAAGCTCTACTGCACGAATCTCTTATTGGGTGGCTGGACGCCCCCCAGTCCTTAATTATAGCATAGTTAGCCCATACTATGGGCTGTGATCTCATCAGAGCGAGCATTATGCTCAGGCATAGTCAAATTAACAACATAAGGAATTGGTGCCTTGGTGCGAGAGATATCGAGTGGCTTGTTACCCACAAGCGATAAATAGTCTGCATCCTCTTCGGGCATACCATGTTGCCTCGAAAATCTTATTAGTAATCCACCAAATCCATATCTCCTACCTCCTAAAAATTAAGCCTTTTTGTCACAGATAAAATAATAGCACCCACATTTACATCCATATTATCTCTTACCAAATCATAAATAAGACATACCCTATCACGGGTCACCTCCGTCATATATTTTCCATGAACCAGATAGGCATAGATGATCCTATCCCATAAATATGCCTTCCTGTTCAAGTGAGCAAATGGAAGTGAAAAATACGTACCTCCCTCTTTATGGTAAATCCACCTCACCGTAGATCTAGTTCCACATAGGAGATAATGGATATGCTGATAGGGAGGCTCAATGATCATTGTCTTCACTGACTCTGGATCCACATGGGGTGCACCTAACAGCTCATTAACAGTGTTTGTAGTGAAAGTTAGAACTTGCCCACGTACCTCAACCTCTAAATCTTTCGGGTTCCAGTTTGCATAGAATTCTTGAACTAAGTTCAAGTTGCAGGGACCTGGTTGCTCGAAGAGAAAATGCATGTGGTGTGCTGTGCCTCTATCTTTCTCACCATCAAAGGATAGTCCTTCATTAAACTTACCCTGTTGATAAATTAATCAACTGGATATTTTTACTCTTTATACTGCGAGTACCACTTTCATCCTTCTGCAACTGCAGCCTTGGTTCCAAACCTCTTTTGCCACCTAAGAACATGTGGGGCTGCAGGTACCTTATTGGCGTCATGACTCCTCTTATGCCTAGGCTCGGATGGTCCAGATGCATTTTTACCTTTGTTTCTTGATTGGTGGCTGCTCGACATTGTACCTATTAAACATAATAGCCCACAACATATAAAACAAGTATTAAATGTGAATGACTTGGTTACTCAAACTTCCCCTTTCTAATTCATAATTCTTATAATTATTAATCCATCAATAACACATGAAGACATTTTGTATTTGGGACACTTAACAGTTTCAGTACATGGCTTAAGTACTAAACATCTTTTATCGACGCATATCCCTTCATTAACACATTACTCCCCCTTAATAATTTAATACATGCTTTTCCTATGTCACTTCTAAATCCAAATCAACAACACTCATTTCTATCATATATACCTAACACTAAGGTGGTGTTAAATCGAGATCCACCCCATACTTAATTTCCTTCGTATATTGAGCATCATCAATTTTCTAGCATCGGGCACAAATTTCATCTCACTTTCATTACAATTCAGACAATTCTCATTGCTCACTTTAAGTACACTTCAGTCAAGGCATTTTATAGCTACCACTAAGGTGGTGTTGAACTGAAATCCACCCCATACTTAGTTTCTATTATATAGTGAACCAAGCAACTCCGTATTGAATTTCAACACATAGTACAGCAAAACACGCAATTGTCAATCAATTTATAGCTCAAACCCTTTGAGGAACCGAATCAGTTAATCCATGATTCCTATTTTAGAATATACTTGCTTCCCACATAAGAAATATCAATCCCATAACAACATATCATCATCACCTCCTAAGGTTCTCACATAATTTTAACACTTAACATTCAATGAAAGTTCAAATTAATTAAACCTAACCCTAGATTATTTCACTATTATTTTAATGAAATTAGCAGAACACAAAACTTATAAAAATAGTAAATCACATGGGTTCATAAGACTTAAACACAAAATATAATCAAAACTTACCTGTGCTTAGTTAACAAGAGTGAAGATAAAGTTGAGAACTTGTTGTTGTTGCTCAAAATTGACTAAATTATGAAGGGAGCAAGTTTAGGGCTTTGGGGAAAATTGGGGCAGTGCAGCTAGGTTAGGTGAGTAGAACGGAAATAGGTAAGGTAAGGTATTTATAGAGGGGTAAATTAGGTTTAAAAATTTTCACCGCTGGATAAAGGCATCGCGACGCGTTAGGAATCGTGTTGAAGAATCGATGCAACGTATCAAGTTTGTGTTGATTCTCTAAAAGTTACATTAAATAAATACTCTAAGTGTTTCCTACATTCCGACCGACGCGGTGCAATGGGAAACGCATTGATGGACCAACGTGATGCATCAGAATCACTTTGATTCACTAAAAATAGCCTTGAAATTATTTTCTAAGTGTGGAATTTACATACATCGACACGACGCACCACGATAGCATCGGTCCACTAAAAATTGCATCCAAAAACTTTTCTAAGGCTAAATTTCCCATACCTAATGTATCTTTTCTTATCCCTTACCTTTTTCTCACCATGAAACAACTATTTACTTACTCAAAAGCCCATGTTCTCCATATTCTCTTCTTCTCTTTCTCCACCAAATTTATTATTCCTGCACATCAATCAAAAACAACAAAATTACATAAGAAAAAGTTGGTTTCCTCCCACCATGCACCTTATTTTCAGTCGTGGCATGACTCATTTTTTTATATTTTTTCTTTTTATTCTTCACTACTAAAAATTAAACTACCTATTACATTACATTTGTGGGTTACCTCCCACCAAGCTCCTTATTTTACATCGTGGCATGACTTACCTCAGCATCACACATCAGTAAAAGTGATAGATTCCTTATGCTTATCCGGATGATCACCAAATAATGCTTAACAAAATGTCCAATCACTAGAAACTTTTTTGTCTTATCTCTATTCTACAACTCTACAGCTCCATGAGGTGTCATGCGCACCACCTCAAAAGATCCCGACCATTTCAATCATAATTTACCTGAAAACAACTTAAGCCTTGATATGAACAACAAAACAAGTTGTTCGGGTTCAAATACTCTCTATTGAATTTGTTTAGCATGCCATATTTAGGTCTTATCCTTATATAGTTTGGTATTTTCATAGGCATAAAGCCTAAAATCATCAAGCTCATTCAGCTGCAATAACTGTTTCTCCCCCATGGCAGTTATCTCAATATTTAGATTTTTCACGGCCCAATATCTTGATGTTCCAGCTCCACAGGCAAATGTAATTCTTTACATTAAACTAAGAAATAAAGGGACATACCAATAGGCATCTTGTTAGATGTACGGTATGCCCAAAGTGCATCATCCAACTTTTTAGGCCAATCTTTTCACAGCCCATTCACAGTCTTCTAAAGTATTTGCTTAATCTCCCGATTGGACACCTCAACTTGTCCACTAGTTTGGGGATGGTACGCAGTAGCAACCTTGTGCCTAACACCATATTTAACAAGAAAATTTTTGAACCAAGTATTGATAAACTGCGTACCTCCATCACTAATTATTTCTCTAGGTGTACCAAATCAGGAAAATATGTTCTTCTTTATAAATTTCAGAACCACTCTTGCATCATTAGTTGGACTAGCTATATCCTTCACCCATTTAGAGACGTAGTCAACCGCTACAAGAATGTACAAATTGCCTTTAAAGGTGGGAATGGGCCCATGAAACGGATCCCCCAAACATTGAAGACTTCAACTTCTAAATTATTATTAAGGGTAATCTCATGATGCCTAGATATAGTACCCAACCTTTGACATTGATAACAAATTTTCACAAAAGCAATTGCATCCCTAAACAACGTAGGCCAGAAAAAACCTAATTCCAACACTTTCCTAGCAGTCCTCTTACCACCATGGTGTCCACCATAAAGAGTTGAGTGGCAATCTTCAAGTACCTTTGAAAATTCAGCCTCTGATATAGACCTACGAATAACTCCATCTGGACCCTTCTTGAAGAGATATGGTTCATCCCAAATATAGGCACGTGAATCATAGAGCAGCTTCTTCCTTTGTTGTGTGGTGGCATCAGGAGGGTACACTTCATATACTATTAAATTCACAATATTAGCATACCATGGGAACTCAAATGCATCGAAAGACAATAACTTTTCATCAGGAAATTCTTCCTTAATACTAAGAGAGTCATCAATAATATGATTTCAATTTTCTAGCCATGATAAGTGGTGAGCAACTTTATTTTCAGCTCCCTTCTGATCTCAAACCTCAAGATTAAATTCTTATAGTAATAGAATCCACCTAATCAGTCGAGGTTTTGCATCCTTCTTGTTCACAATATACTTAATAGCAGCATAGTTAGTATGAACAATGACCTTTGTGCCAACTAAGTAAGTTCTAAACTTGTCAAATGCACACACCACTGCCATCATATCTTTCTCTATAACCGTATAATTAACTTAAGCATCATTCAACACTTTGCTAGCATAGTATATTAAGAGAAATACCTTATCTCTTCTCTAACCCAAAATATCTCTCACAACAACATTACTAGCATCGTACATCAGCTTAAACAGCAACTCCCAATCTAGAGCAGTCAGAATAGGTGCTTCAATTAACTTCTTCTTTAGTTTTTCAAAAAATGCTTGGTAATTATCCCCAAACTCAAACATGGCATATTTCTCCAATAATTTGCACATAGGACTTGCAATCCTTAAAAAATCCTGAATGAATCGCCTATAGAAACCTGCATGTCCAAGAAAGCTCTACACTCCTTTGACTGTGATTGGATGTGGCAACTTTTCAATCACTTCAACCTTCATTATCCACTTTGAGTCCTTTTAATGACACTTTATGGCCTAGGGAAATTCCTTCCTTAATTATAAAGTGGCACTTTTCCTAATTTAGTGCCAAGTTTGTCTCTTCGCATCGAGCTAGGACTCTGTCAAGATTCTGCAAGCACTTATCAAAAGAATTACCATACACAGAAAAATCATCCATAAATTCCTCCATGAAACCTTTAACTATATCATAAAATATTACCATCATACATCTCTGAAATGTAGCAGATGCTTTACATAGGTCGAATGGCATGCGTCTGAACGCATATGTACCGTATGGACATATGAAAGTGGTCTTCGCCTCGTCTTCTAGTGCTATGATTATCTGATTGTAGCCAGAGTACCCATCCAAAAAATAATAATACTCATGCACCACCAATCTATCCGGCATTTGGTCAATGAAAGGAATAGGATAGTGGTCTTTACGGGTTGCTTTATTCAATATTCGATAGTCAAAATAGATCCTTTAAAAAGTTACCATGCATGTGGGGATCAAATCATTATCATCATTAGTTACCATGATCATCCCTCCTTATTTCGGTACACAATAAACTGGACTCACTTATTTGCTATCGAAAATTGGGTAAACAATACCACTATCTAACTACTTGATCACTTTTTTCCTGACCACCTCATTTATCATAGGATTCAATCTTCTTTGTTGCTACACTCTTGGTTTGTAACCTTCTTCTATGTAAATGTTGTGCATGTAAAATTCTAGATTAATTCCTGTACTATCGGACATTTTCCAACCAATCGCCTTTCTTCTTCTTTTTAAGACTACTATCGCTTTCTTTACCTGTATATCTGTTAATCCTTCAGAAAAAATAATAGGCAAAGTATCTTGAAAACCAAGAAAAATATATTGTAAATGAGAAGGAAGAACCTTAGGCTCCAAGTTAGGAACTTCTTCAATTGAGGGCTTAGGCGATGGACCAGTTGGCCTATTTAATGGTCCGACAGGATCTTTCATCATCTCAACCACTGCCAAATTCATAACCTGGACCAATTCCAATGCTTCCACAAAAATACAAATCATGAGCCATTAAGGCTCGCTCTAATAGATCATCGGACAAGAACAACTACCAAGCAGAAACATGGTCAATAACCGATATAGATGACAACTCCTCATATATAGCTGGTAGTTTCAATGCCTTGTACGCATCACATACTTCTACTTTATTATGTGCTTGTATTGTCATTTTCACAGCTGCTACATCAATTAGTGACTACCCTATTGCTAAGAAAGGTCGTCCCAAAATAAATGGAACCACAGGATCATCCTCAAAGTCAAGAATTACGAAATCCACCAGAAAGAATGACGATCCTACTTGTACCAAAAGATCCTAGATAATACCATCGGGCCTGGCAAGTGATCTATTTGCCAACTGCAAAATAATAGTAGTGGGTTTAGGACTCCCAAGACCCATCTTCCTGTACCACGATATAGGCATAAGATTTATGCTAGCTCCCAAGTTACACAATCCATGTGTGCAAATAGTTTGTCCAATGGTAATCTGCAAGGTAAAACTACTTGGATCTTTAAGCTTCGTGGGAAATTTGTTTTGAATCTTGGACGTGCACTCTTAAGTAAGTGCAACTGTAGAATACTCGATCAACCAGTTATTATTTGCAACTATATGTTTCAAATATTTTTCATATTTTAGCACACTTTATAGGATGTCAACAAGAGAAAGATTCACTTGAACCTGCTTCAGAAGATCTAAGAACTTCTTTTAACTTGCCTCATCTTGATGAAGGAAAAGGTAAGGGGAGAGTTTTCTTGTCCACATGAATTTCATCACTTGCCACTTTTTCTTTGATTTCTTTCTCTGCATTGTCTTTGGTACTTTCATCAATAATTATGGGGCCAACAATTCTTGAACTATCTCCATAGTTTGCAGCCCACTCCTTGTTGTAATTGTATTTACCTGCTTAGGATTTGTCTCTGTATCGCTAGGTAATGCTCCTTGAGTTCTTGTATTCTGTGCTCCTGCAATTTGACCCAATTGCAACTCTGGATCTCTCGTAACTAATTGTTGACTCTTCAACTCAGCTGCAAACTGTGTCTGTTGAGTCTTAATTTTAGTTGCAAAGTATGCTTGTTGAGCCATAAAATGCTTCACCAATTCCTCCATATTGCTAGATTGAGTAGTCTCCTGTGTATTCTGAGTTGGCTGTGGATTTGATTGCACTTATCCATTGTACTGATTTGTATTTTGTGCCTGATTTCTACCCCATGAGAAATTGGGATGGTTTCTCTAGTTGGAATTATAAGTATTACAAAAAATTTATTGTCCCTACCAATTTGCATTCCCCACATAATTGTTAGAATCCAAATTAGTCGTGCAAGCATCAGCTATATGCTCACCACTTCCACAAACCTCACACAAAGAATTTGCTTGTTGAACTGCATTCGTTGTAGCTGCTGCTGGTTGAGAAACACCCAACTTTATGCTATTAAGCTGAGTAATCATATGATTTTGCATGGCTGCAATTTGTGCCTGTAGTGCAGTTAACTAATCTACCTCCAACACCCCTGCAACGTTTTTAGGAGTACTCCCTGAGTCTGAATGATAGTCAGGGTTCCCTTGTGAAATCCGATTCAATAGTGTGTACAATTCTTCATATATCTTCTTAAGAGCCTGTCCACCTGCTGCTGAATCCAAGAGAATCTTTATGTTTGACTCCAATCCTTCTATGAAAGTATGCACAAGAACATCATTAGATTGATGATGGTGAGGGCAATTTCAGATCATAACCTTAAATCTCTCCCAAGCTTGGTAGAGATTCTCTCTATCCTTTTGTCTAAAACTCAAGATTTCATGCCTCAAGTGTGTCGTCTTCCCATATGGAAAGAATTGAATAAGAAACTTTTGAGCTAGATCTTCCCATGTAGTGATGGATAGTGGTGGTTCAACATGTAATCACCTTTTTACTTCCTCCATTAGAGAGAAGGGGAAGAGTGTCAACCTGACATAATCAGAATTCACCCCTTCAGGAATGTATGTATCGCTGATTTCCAAGAAGGTCTATGTATGCTGTTATAGATCTTTGTGTGAAAGGCCATGAAATTGCCCCACTGAATTCAGCAATTGCACTATATTCTGCTTCAATTCAAATTGACCTCCTAGTTTAGGCTTTAGAATACTACTCGTCACATTGTTCATGAGTGGGATTGCCACCTCACGAACAGGTCTAGTAGCTTGTTGAGTAGGAGCAACTGGAATAACAGGAATGACAGGAGGTGGAACATTCCCAGCATTTGGATCAACTGGTTTATTTCTTTGTTCAGCCCTTCTTCACCTTTGTTGAAGATTTGCTTTGGTTTTGAAAAAGACTCTACTAGTTCTTTGTCACTCGCCAGTCCTAGATTCAGCTAAACCTTCAAAAATTCAGCCTCTAATATCAAGTTGTTAATACCTAAACTTAATATCAAAAACCAAAAATTTAGCAATTTACTAATTGTATTAGATCCCCGGCAACAACGCAAGAAACTTATTGCGACTCAGACTCACACGCAAGTGCACGTGATCATTCAAGTAATATAGTGATTTAGACAATCAGATATCATTCCCACGAGGACTAAACAAGTAGAATTTTAACCAACTTTTAGTTTCAGACAATGAGTATTAGGTGTTGTATAGTATCAAGATGATTTTGAATTTGAGAATAAAAATGTGAATTAATAAACAAGAAATAAAATTTTATGACCAGAGCAAAGCAAGCAGCGGTTGTAAACAGTTATGATAAGAATTATAGGCTTGAGGCTTTTTTATCAATCATACAAATCTCCATTCTTATAGTAGTCCAATTGGTTATCAAGTTTTTGTTTCTCAAGGTTTAGACAACGATCTTGATCTCCCATCTTAAAATCTTTTATCTATTGAATATTTCAGCTACAACTCTCACAGAGATACAACAATTCTTCTAGATTTATTAAGTAATTTTCTTGCAATTGAACCAAACAAGGCTTATAGGTATATCCCTATCCTAGATGCTAATTCAAATCCCTTATTTTATAAAAGGATAATAACCTTGCTCCTTAATTTCCTCATTCTAATCTATTATTCTCCTCCCGGATTCACATAGAAATATAAATTTATTTCTAATGGTTGTCATGCATTAAAATAGTAAGCTCAAGAAATTAAGAACAACCCAAGTGATAACCCAAAATGAAATTGCTATAAAGAATATCAAAGAGTAATCATGTTCTTGACCTTATCCCTAGAACAAGGGTATTTAGCTGCTCATGTTTGAATTAAGCATAAAAACAAGTAATTAATCATAACCAAAGTTAGTGTTGAAGTAAAGAAGTTCAAAAGAAATAATAAAAACCATAAAAGAAGAATTCTTTGTTTTTCCACCACTGCAATGCTTGCCAAAAAGTCTTTGGAATTGTGCTCATGTGTTCCTTTTATACTTGGGAAAATTTTACCAGATCTGAAGCCATGACGCAATGCATCACTAATTGCGTTGATCCAACCAACGTATCGCATCAACATCGTATTGCCACACTGGAAGTCATCTTTAAAAATAAAACTAAGTCAAAATCTTCACCACTCAACGCGATGCGTTGAGATCACATTGTGTCACTGGAATTTGCTCCTCAAAATTTTTTTAAGTGTCAAAGTAATCAGCATCGACGCGACACATTGACATCGCGTTGATGCATTAGAACTTGTTTTTCAAATTTTTTCTAAGGCAAAAATCTTACCAGTCGATGCGACGCGTTGAGATCGCATCGTGTCACTGAAATTTTACTCCAATTCCTTTCTTTCACCTCGTCAATCCTCAGTTCCTTTCTTTTCTCTTTACTCCCATGCATCCCTATATATTTTTTTACTTTAATCTATATGATCTTTCATCTCTTCATTATGCGCATCTCATTTTCTTCCAAATCTATGGGAAATTAATCTTGTATTTCTAATCATATCAGTTAGCCATGAAACTCAATTTAACTCACACTTCAATATAATTAGCACACTTTTTGTTCCCAAAATAAGTCTAAATATGGGTAAATAGCGGTGTTTGAACTTATAAATACACCTAAGATCACTAACTCTAGACTCCACCTACTTTTAATAACTCTACTACAAGCCTACCTTGACAACTCTGCCAAGAACTCACCTTGATATTGATTAACTCGAATGAATATTAACTCAGGTAACCCTACCAAGGATCTCTCAAGAAAAACAAGAAAAATGTTACTCTTACAACATGAGTCATTCAATTACACACCAAGACTCAACTCAAGAACACATACTCTCTCATCACATAAAGGTTTGGGACCTTAGAAATATTTGAGTTTTTGCCAATTTCTCTTTAGAATAATCAGATTGCAAAAACTACTCAAAGAAGAAGCATTCTTTACCTTTTATAGTGGAAAATTGATTAGGGTAGAAATTTTATTAGGCCAAGTTTCCTAATTGGTAAACATCTCACTTGTGCAGTTTGTTACACTAGATGAAAAACTATGCAGGCTATGTGACAGCTATATATTTCCATGAAGACCAAGGGAAATGGTCCCTTGTTGTCACCTAATCCTCATCAAAACAAGATATGGCAGATAATCTATCTTCTAAAGTATGAGTTGAAGTAAATTGTCTCACCATGTTCAAGCCTAAATTAAAGTCACAAGGTACTACACATAACAACATAATACTTGTCTAAACCATAGATTCAATATCCTATGGGTTTAGGGATCTAATACTCCTTACCACTTCAATAACTAACTTCAAACTCTTACTAGGAATTCACTAGGGCACAATGCATTTGTCTACTTATTTATCAACTTAACATTCAAGCTTATCAATATAACCACATATGAACTTCTAGGAAACCAACACACCTAAGAATTTTCCCATATTCTCTAATATCTCTATCAATAATAACTTTCATCCACTATCCCCAAGAAGAAACTCCTAGAATTATCAACTAACTATGACATATACCAAAAGATTTTCCTTAATCTTTCTTCATACTTATAGCCTTAGATAAAGCAAGCATACATTGATCTTTACCAAGAAGAAACATTTACTCTCTCCTATCTAAATAATTTTTCATCACCACAATCATTTCATTTGGGAAGGTCAATGAATGGTTAGAACATGAGGACCTAAAGCATGAAAGAAGACTACACATAACTTTGACACTTAACCAAGGCCTGAAGAATAGGGTATCAATGACATGAATTCATTAAAAAGATCTAAAATGAGGATATACATGACATAATATGTATTTTCATTGGTCATTAAGGGTGCCCCATGAGTTATGGGAACTGACTATACTGTAAAGCATGAGTACATGAGTCGCGAGCTGCATGACCTGAGTTTGGAGTTCATAAATTCATGGAATATTATTTGTACTTTTAAGTGAATTGGAACTCTTTATACTAGGAACTGGGGGCATAATTAATTCTATGAAAAGTACAAGAATATGAGCTAAAATCATAAAACTGACATGTAAGTCAAGAGTAGATGTCGTGATGACTGAAGTAAAAAATTTTGTACAAAAATAAGAATGGGTCGGGCATCTTCCTCCCCTAGTTCTTCTTTAAAACTCACTAGCATCACTACTAGAATATGAGAGCCAAACTCAGTTCCTTGTTCTATCATCTCCCCCTTAGATTTAATATATCATTCTAAGTCTGCGGACCCCTTTAATAAACTTTAAACTAAACTGCAACTGTTATACTCCAGAGTACAAGATATAATAACATACATAAATAGTAATCTCACCCTAAAAGACTATATCTTAAAGTTTAAAAGCCACTGCTAGTACTTCTTTTGAGATAGAACTCTTAACTCTCTATAGCCTCAATAACCTCATATAATAACTTAAACACTTGCTAATTTATAATCTTTAGGAGTATCACCATACCTGAGTTCACACCATCTGGAGTTTCACACTCTTCTTTCTATTAGCTCAATCATAAAAAATTCAAACTTAAATTCTAATACTTAATATGGATACCCACAAAACATCACACACACTATACCCACTTATTACTACTGATAGGAATCATGAAACACTAATCCACATAAAATTTATGAACACACTCAACCTTTATAAGCTCCCTATCATTGTGGTCACTGCCTAATCTCTATCCCGACTAAAGTATTAACTTAACTAACTATCTCTTAACTAAGAAATCTCTCTCAAGTTTCTACTAAACAAACTACAGAACATCTTTTTGGAACTGTGACTATAATCTACTAAATTTAGATAAATAAAATCCCCACCTTACTATTGCTAAACTTCTATGATCATACTTTTAACTCTAGATGTTGTCATAGGATTTTGAGAAGGGATATGAGATCACATATGACTATGGCTTGGTGCATGATTTTTTATGAGCATGAATGAAATATTTTAAACTTTGGAACATAGAGGCACTGATGAGATCCCTTTTGAGCCCATATTCAATCCTATAATTATCTATGGGGACTGTCTGAGAAAACTCTTTCTATAGGAATTGAAGATTAACTATTCCTATTTCCCCAAGAATAAGGAAGAGTTGGCATGATTAAAGAAAGACAAGAATTTGTATCACTTTGTTAGAGAACATCTCTAAAGCACGAGCTGAGATATGAAAGAAGGGAAATATTTCATAAGTACCCTGTAGCCTCTCGAAGAAAAGTACAGACGTCTTCATACTATTTTGGAAAATTCTACTAGACATGGCTTCATAGACACCCTAGGATACTTGAACCTTGTTCTCTAATACCAAGTTTGTCATGACCTGAGATTACCCATAGTCATAACACGTGCTTAAAACCATAATTAATCCCAAGCTAACACATACACTTGAATGATACTTGAGAAATTATTTAAATATATATAAACGCTAAATAATTGAGTAGAAGTATGACAAAAATGAGATAAAATTTTTCAATACATAACTAATAAAAGTGTACAACACTAGAATCTAAGAGAAAGAGGAACTTAAATTACAAATACTGACTCTGACTGACCATCTATGAAGCCTCTACTATACTGACTAATCTAGTCGGGACATGACCCCTCAACTATCCCTAATCAATACATAAGAATTATGAAAATAAAGTATAGGAACTACAAATTACTTAAGTCCTCAAAATAAGAGAACCAATCACCTGTTCGCTGAATACTATGAAATGTCTGACCCTATTGTGTAGGCTATCTCTGGTACCTACATCATGAAGGAATATAGCCACAAATGCATATATGTGGTTAATACTTTAGAATGTATTGATAAAATACTTAATCTATGATTTAATACCAAGAATATAATCCATTTGTTGGAGTATATACATTTAAAACATGGCAGTACATAAAATGTGTAAGACATAGTGAAATTTCTAAATCATGAGCTAAAAATATTTTTATAAGCTGGAAAGTGGTAAAAACATGAATACTGCATGTAAATCTCAAGTTAAAGCTGAATATGTTGTAAAAATATATTGAGGATCATGTATGAATACTGGGCATGAATGCATTAATATAAAATTAATGCAAGGCCAAGTAAAGCACGTGCTGAAATAATTTGTAAAATTGGATAACTGAATAACTAATAAACTAAACACTCTATCATATAAACCTAAGACGATGTGGTCTAAATACTTAACTAAGACTATTAGAGCTAACATTTAATCAACATGCCCAAATCTGAGCTAATCAGGGTCCAATCTATAACCCCAATTGGAAGGGTGTCAATTCTTTGCCACAGGTACTAACACTGGCCCTATGGATCCACTAAACTATTGTTTTAAAGGACTAGGGTGTGACGCTCAACTGGCAGGTGCCCCTAAGAAAGTGTCAACCCTTTACTAGTATAAATAACTCTTATACCTACGTTGGCTATGTAGTTTTGGAACTCAGCGACTACTATTAAAGGTCTCACCCTCGATTGGAAAAAAAGCCTTCATCCTTAAATTCGCTCAATGTTAAGTTTTAATCCCAATTGAACAGAAATAGAAACATAAACTACTACATTCACTGATAATAGATTTGCTCAAATATGGTATTCTAAAAATAACAGTGTATTATTATATAAATATATTAATACAGACATGGTGTGAATGACTTGTAACTTGAAAATTTGAAACATGCATGATTATTTAGGTATCGGGTGTTCATAAACTGACAACATTGAAAGATATGATTAAATACAATAATTTCAAAGTAATGATATGATAAGAAACTTCAACACTTAAACTAAAAAATCTAACAATTTCATTGATATAACAAGCTATCACAATTAGAGTGCGGAAAAATTCTTGAAGTTATGGGAAAACACTATCTCATGGTTTAATTTAATAATTTCATGGAGGAATCATGGACTTTACACTTTTACAGAACCCTAAATCAAAAATGGAATTAAACTTGAGGATTGAGAAATCTTAAAAACATGGGTATATTATTCATAACTTGATCATATGCTTTAAATTTAGAATAATAACATGTAAATCATGTATGGACCTGAGAATAGAATGAATGAAATATTTTAGGCTTAAAAGTCATGAATAATGATTAAAACATACTTATGAGTAAATATTATATCATGAGTATTGAATTTAAGGTTAGAATAACAATTGGGTAGAAGCCCTAGATTATGGAAATCACAAAACTCATGAAATAAAAATCATAATTCCAGGCTTGTGGATGAAAGAAGATCCTCATTGAATACCCACATATCTGATTACTTTTGATTCTTGAATTGATGTTTTGGAGATTTGGAATTAAAGATGAAAACCCCCAATTTGTTGCTTTAAAGATAAGAAAATTGCATATTTTGGGAGTATTTTTAGTGTTGTGTTGAGAATAAGGTATTTGGGATTGTTTTGGATTTTTATTTAGCCTTAGAATAGCTTAAATGACATATTTTTGGGGTTAAAAGAATGGCAAAATACCAAAAAAATGTTAGGAACAATCTAGAAAATGCCTGGAAGCAGTCCCGTCGAGTTTGGCCATGATTCATAGGGTATGGACATGATTTATGGCTGGAGTCATAGTAAAAAACTCAAATTTCAACCCCTATTACCATGAGGAATAGTCCTCCTAATGATTCATGGGTCTTACTACGAGTCATCATCAGAGTCGTAGTCACTAATATTTTTTATAGTGCTTCAGTAATACGGAAATAACAGTTCACCTCAATATTGAATTAAGGCAAACTTGGTATCATTGAAAAGATAATTCAATTATATATATATTTTTGGGTCTTGAGCACATAAATTATTAATATACAATAAGATATGCTTGTTTGAAGTTTACTATAGTTATATTCTTCACAAGATTTTATCGTTAAGGGATGTTTTTACTTGTCCATAAGCTATGAGCTATTTGAGGACTTAATATATTTCCAAATCACTTATATAAATATCAAGACATGATTTTGATTTTTCATAAAATTGAAGCATGGTTCAAATAATGGATTGGACTTTTCGGGTGTCACGACATCTCCCCCTTGGGATCATTAATCCTGGAATAAAGACTAACTTGGTTGAAAGAATTGAAAAATAGATGTAATCCCTTACATGGAATTATGAGAGGTGAATATGGACATAATGATTACGTTTCGAACTAACTTTAACTAGCTTAAAAATTTGAGAACTAGCTAATACTATCAGGTTGAGTTCTGAAGTTGGACAACTAACAAGATACTAATTTCTGAATCTAAATATTCTTTATGGTTGTTACTAATTTAGCCTAGGAGTAAGCGTTCAAAAAAATTCATAATTTTCATGAATGTGAATAAATTACATCATAGAATAGGCATATTCATGAATCATCGTATAGTAAAACTAGATGAAAACATGGAAAACTATAGAAGCTTATCTGTCTGATTGCTAAACTGAACTGTTGGCCATATGGATAGACTCATACTGAAAGATTAGAACTCAACTGAAATATTTCTTCAACACTCTTTGTAAGAAGTTATAGTAAAATTAGAGAGAAAACAATTTTGGGTATGATCTGAGTGAGATATCTGAAAAAGAAATTGTAACATGGCTACAACTCTATAACATGGAATATAGGCATATAAAACATAAGCTAGGATAGAATTACTATGCCTTAAGCTTAGCCACACATCTCAAATACTCCCTCAACTATATTTTTCCTCTTAAATACTACTCCTCATTTGACACCACTTATAATCTTCACTATAATATTGTTACTCTATGTACTAAATATGAGTTGAAGTAAATTTTCTCACCATGTTCAAGACTAACTCAAAGTCACAAGGTACTAAACATAACAACATAATACTAGTCTAAACCATGGATTCTATATCCTATGGTTTTTAAGTGCTCTCATCTCAAGAATAATCTTACCTTTTCAACAACTCACTTCAACCTCTTAGTAAGAATTCACTAGCGCGTAATGTATTTGTTGACTTATATAACAACGTGACATTCAAGCCTATCATTAGAACCTCATAGGAACCTCTAGGAAACCAACTCACCTAAGATTTTTTATGTATTCTCTAATATCTCCATTGCTATTAACTTTCATCCACTATCCCCAAGAAGATATTCCTAGAATTTTCAACTAATTATGACATATACCAAAAGCTTTTCCTCAATCTTCCTTCACACTTATAGCCTTGGATAAAACAAGAATACACAATCATCCACAAGAAGAAACATTTACTTTCTCCCATATAAATAATTATTTATCACCATTATCATTACATAAGGAAAGGTCACTTAGAGGTTAGAACATGAGGACCTGAAGTATGAAAGAATACTATACATAAAATTAACACTTAACTGAGGCCTGAGGAATAGGGTATCAATGGCATGGATTCATTATAGATATCCAAACAGAGGACATACAATACATAATGAGAATTTTCACTGATCATTAAGGGTGCACCAAGAGTTATAGGAACTGAGCATACTATAAAGCAAGACTACATGAGTCATGAGCTGTATGACTTGAGTTTAGAGTTCATAAATTCATGAAATATGATTTGTACTTTTGAGTGAATTGGAACTCCTTATAATAGGAACTGGGGGCGTACTTGATTTTATAGAAAGTAAATGAATATGAGCTATAATCATTTAGCTGACTGTAAGGCATGGGTAGATGTCGTGATGAATGAAGTACAAAATTTTGTACCAAAATATTAAAGGTTCGGGCATCTTCCTCCCCTAGTGTTGCTCTAAACCTTACTGGCATCACTACTAGAATAAAAGAACCTGACTCGATTTTTTATTCAATATTCTCCCCCGTAGATTTAAGCCATTTTTCTAAGTCTGCAGACCCCTTTAATAAACACTACACTAAACTACAACCACTCTACTCTGGAGTCCAAGATATAACCATCCACATAAATAATAAACTCACCTTGGAAGACTATATCTTTGGAATACCCCAAAAAATCTAAACCAATATTAGAGCCATGTACCAAGATTATACATAGTACATCATGGTTCTTTTATAGTTTTATGAGTAAGTTAGATGTATATTAAGGCTTCAAATAACTCACAGCTATTAGACAAATCAAAATATTCCTTATCGATTGAATTCTTGAGAAGGATAGATAATTGAATTATCTTTTCAACAATACAAACTTTGCCTAAATTCGATATTGGAGCAAAGAGTTATTTCTATTTTACTCCAGCATGTCAGGTTGGAAATAGTGTGACGACATTCGTGGTATCTTACCACATTTGTGACGCCCTATCACAAAGATCGTCAGCCTTAGAAAGAAACCAGCTCCTAAATGACGACATTCATGGTAGCGTACAATATTTTTGATGCCATGTCACAAAGGTCATCAGCCTTAGGCAGAATCCAGCTCCTAAGTGACGATATTCGTGGTAACTTACCACATTTTTGATATCATGTCACAAAGGTCTTCAGCCTTAGGTAGAATCCAGCTTCTGTGTGATAATATTTTTGATGGCTTACCATATTTTTGATGCCATTTCATAAATGTCGTCAGCTTTAGGCAGAATCTAGCTTCTGTGTGACGATATTTTTTACGGCTTACCACATTTTTTACGCCATGTCACAAATATCGTCAGCCTTAGGCAGAATCCATCTTCTGTGTGATGACATTTTTGACGACATGACATATTTTTGATGCCTTGTCATAAATGTCGTCAGCTATTATTTTCAACAACTGGGAATTTATTTCATAAGGGTATTTTGGTCTTTTCTCTTCACTTCCCATGACTTATAACCCTAAAGAGGCATAATTTTTCCCATTTTCCTTCAGTTAAGCATCTCAAAAAACCTCTCTTATGATCTCAACCAAAAGATTAGGGTTTCCATCAAACTTATCTCTCAAAAAAAAGATTCAAGCCTTTTCCCAAGACAATCAAGAATTAAGTTTCCCAATCCAAGAACTCTCGAGGAAATCATCAAGGTTTCTTTTCTAAGGTATGCGTGTGTTCATTCATGGACTCCTTTCATCCATGAAGTTCAAGAACCCTTTCCTAAAACTATATATTATGGTTTTCATGTTCTGAATGGATTGTTGATCATGTTTATGTGTTGAATGATGCCAAGATAAAATCTTTATGTATCATTATGAATCTATGACATCATATGAGTTGAAAACATGTAAGTTTGATTATATATGATGAGTAATTATATTATTTACACCTATTCCTAAGTTGTGCATGTAAGGTTTTTGATAAAATACGTAAGAGACTAGAAATCATGCGTTATAGCTAAATTGTGACTAAGGGAAGGATTCATGATAGGCCTCTATGATTCAATGTAATCCTTGTTGATAATGTGTCTTATGAACACTGTTGGATTAGTCATGAATAGTCTTATGGGATTATGCTATGCTTACTTGCAAAACCCATTCATGTACAAGATGTAGAATACCCATGTACTTCATGAAATTCCTCAAGTGATGATATTATGGATTGTGGTTGTAATATGTAATGAGCATGATATTGAAAGCTATGCAAGTATATACATGTATGAAAGTCCCTTCCATGAAATAGATTGTTGGACTCTAGTTTTATGATCAAGTCAATCATGTGCATCAGTTTCCTTACTTCAAGTCCTGGGGGTACTTGTACCCAAAAAATATAGTTGTGTGCCTAGAGCCATGTCATGTTTTCACGATACTCTCAGTCAAGCCATGATCTATAGAAATCAGTCAGTCATGTGACTCAAGAAAACTCAGTAATCTCAGTAGTTCAGTATTCTCAGTAATCTCAGTGCTCAGTAACCTCAAGAATCATAGTAAATCTCAGTAACTTCCGTACTCTTAATCAGTCCTTAGAACTCATTATATTCCATCCGTCATCAAAATCCAGAAAACTTAATTTTAGCTCTGCTAAACAATGCCACTATTGTTAGTTTAATTAATCAGCATCAGTTCAGCAAATTAGTTCATTTAAGTGATTCAGTTCAGCCCAGTTATTTAGTTTAATGTCTTTTAGATGGGAGTAGGATTCAGCATCGAGTAAACCTAGGGATGGGGGCTCACCCGCTAGAATAGGGATGAGATCCCTTGAAGCAATCCTTAAGTTCCAAAACTACATTGCTAGCGTAGGTATGAGATGTCACCCGTTAGATAGGACTGACATACTCAAGGGTCACCCGTTAGCATATTTATATGTATAGGACTGATCCCAAGAGTCATCTACTAGATTAGGACTAACTCCAAAACAGATGTCTTTACTGGTGGCATGGTACTGACACCCTTCCAGTCAGGGCAGAGATTAGACCCCAATCAGCTTAGCTTGGGGAATATTGGTTAGATGAACACATCCCACAATTTCAGTTACAGATTCAGGACTGTCAGATACAGTTAACTCAGTTCAGTAGTACAGATTTAATACTGTAAGGGACAATCAGTCCTTATCATTATAAAGAGACTTCAAGATCACCCATTATACAGACTGATCTCAACTATAGTTAAACAGTATCAGAATCATCAGATTTAAAGATCACCCACTAGATAGGACTAAACTCAAATTCAATTACTCCATAAAAAATAGAACTCAGATAGCTCCATCTGAACTTAGACTATCAGATGCAGTCTCTCAATATCAGTTACATCGGTTAGGTCGATCATCACAGTTATATCAGTTATATCAGTTTTTTGAACTCATGTATCATTCATATCAGTTATTAGAATTCAAGATATTAGTATTCAGCTTCAAGATTGTCAGACGAAGTAAACCAGACTAGTTCTTCATAATTTGAACTATCTAAAATAGTCGTTCATCTATTCAGTATCTCAGTATCAGTATACTCATGTTGTCAATATTCAGACTCAGTAGTTAGTATCTCCATAAATTCAGTTACAGTTATGTATGAATATATGTATTCTCACGTTCATATTAGCCAGCATTGTTCTTCTATATAACCCTTTGCATTTAGCCTACCCGACTCTTATACTCAGTACATTCAGACGTACTGATGTATTTATGCTATGGTTCTTTCTTTTATGTTACACCATATATTCAGAGGCACGAGCTCCAGATCAGTAGTAGCATTCTAGTGTTCAGAGTTTGCAGTGAGTCCTTCTTATTCGATGACGATATGATTATTACTATATTTACTATTCAGTTGCTAGATGGAGTTAATTGGAGACATGTTCCTTCAACTGTTTCTTCAGTTCAGTTAGAGGCTTTCATGCTAGATGTCAGATTAGATATTCAGATCTTATTATTTTCAGTATTTATGACTTGTTTTGGTATTGTTATACCTTTTTCAGATATTTTTTTATCAGAAATTTATTCAATTCGAACCTTATGGCCTTTTATGTTCATGTTTCCACATTTTATGATATATTATACAGTATACAGGTAAAGATAATAGTCATGGGTTAGCTTGTGGTTCTTCGGGGTCATGAGCACCTATAGCATTTCGGTTTAGAAAATTAAGGTGTTACAAACTTGGTATCAGAGCCTAAGGTTCAATAGAGTCCTAGGAAGTTTGAAAGCCGCATCTAGTATAGTCTTATACATACGTGTGTTGTGCACCACACTTATGTGCAGGAGGCTATGAGATATTTAGGAACAGTTTCCCTTGTTTTATGTCTCAGATCATGTTATCGAAAGGTTCTCTCAGAAAACTCATGTAGATTCTCATCATGCTTTAGTCAAGTCAACTTTACCTTACTTTCAAGGTAACAAAAGTAGTGAAGATCAAGTCCTACAGATAGGGTTTTCTCAAATAGTCCCTGCAGATAGCTATGGGATTTTCCTCATGCTCAACAGTATCCCATCAGTTTAATTATGTCCTAAAGTTGTACGGATCTCATTCATGATCATGAGAACTCATTCTCAAACCCAGATGTAGATATGCCAGCAGATCACTTCTCAAAATCCTATGATAGCATATGACTACATTTAGAAGCATGAACCTAGGAGTTTAGCAGTAGTAGAGTTGGGATAATAATATCCTGATTGAACAGACTATGTATTCATGGGGATAGTTGTGCCAGAATAAATTAGTAGGCTTGAATAGTATGAGTTATAAATTTAAGTTTATTGACTCAAAATTAAGCATGAAGGTGTAAATGTGATACTAGTAGTATGTGAGGGAAACAGGGGCAGATGATGTTTTTAGTAAGGCAAGCATGTGTTAATCAGAGTGTAAGTATGTAATGATGATTACAGTTCAGTTTAGAGTTTAGTTTAGTGTTCACAGATTTATAATGATGGCTTAAAGCTAAGGGAGAAAAGATAGATCAAGTAACCAAGTCAGGCTCTCAAATTCCAGTAGTAGTGCCAGTATGTACATAAAAGCAGTTAGGGAAGACGATTCCCGACCCACCCTTATCTCAGTGTAAATCTTCGTACTTCAGTCAGCATAATGCCTATGTATTCTTCATGTCTCAGATTCCATGGATATAGCTTATATTCGCACGCATTCCATAGAATTATGTGTGCTTTCAGTTTCCAGTATAGGAAGTTTAGTTCTAGATCATTCAGTGTTACAAATCATGTTTCATGAACTCAAAAATTCCAGACTCAGGTCATGCAGCTCATAACTTATGTACACGTATTATGCTCCCAGTATACTCAGTTTCCATGACTTATGCTACGCCCTCACTAATCAGATAAATTCAGACTATATCATGTATATACTCAGTTCAGACATTTTTCATAAATCTAAGTTGTTGATATTCTATTCCTCAGGTTTCAATCATATGTCAAGTTCAGTCAGTATTCATTCATGTTTTAGGTTTTTCTGATTTAACCCTTCATGAGCTCTCTTTATGAGAATAGTGTAGTGTTGAGAAATTTCTTAGATGGGAGAGAGTTGATATTTCATGTTAAGAGCAGATTATTGCATACATGTTTTATACGAGGGTGTATATACAAAGATAGGCTTGAATATCCTGTTAGTATGCAAGCAAAGGGCTAACAAGATGTAATATTTAGAAATTTGGAAAGTTCAGAGTGTGAATGTAGATTCAAACCCTTGACTTATGTTAGCCATTATTGTGCAACTATCACAACTCATCTTTTATCTTAGTTACAGTTCAGTACTCAGTAATTAGTGTTCAGTCTGAGAATTAAGCACTTTAGTATCAGTTTAAACCTCAGTTTCAATATTCAGTTATTAGCACCCAGCATTTAGATCTGTTATGGATCCCCGTTACAGTCTTAAGTTATAGTGTTAGCTTTAGGTCAGTATTCAGCTCAAAAATTTAGTTTAGTTTTAGACTTTCTTGACCATAGCATACATTTATCAGCTACTCATTTATAGGTATTTCAATATCTCAGTCTATGGAATGTTTCTAAATTATGTAATACATTTGGTCCTGCATTTTCAGACAATATAGCTTTCATGAAATCCATGATCAGTTACCTCATGATACCTAGTCAGTCCCTTATCATATGCATAATACTTTATGGCCTCAGCCCAGCTACTCAGATTAAGTGCAATTCAGTCTTGCATACCCAGCATTTAGTTACCAGTTACTTAGTTAATCAGATAAGTTAGTATGTCTATGTATTCGTGCATCACTCTTCAGTTTTAGATCTTAGATAATCAATCATTATTTCTTACCTAGGTGCCTTGTGCATCACCTCAACTTCCTTAATATCTCAGCAAGGTCAGTCCAGCATCCTTCAAGGGACATAGTGTCCCAAGGGGGAGATACATTATAGCCCCCAAACTTCCATGATTTAAACATGTTATTTTCTTTGATGAATCTATCTTGGAGGAAGTGTTACTTATGAGCCGACCCTCTAGCCTTAATACTTAGTCGTAGGCCATGTACTCAATGTCTCAGCTCAGTTCATAAATTAAGTTCCAAATTCAGTTATGTTCTTATGTTTCCGCTCATGCATATTAAGTAATCAACCTCAGACTCATTAGTATTTTTAGTTCATGGTAGCAGTCTTCTTTGAGGCTACTCATTCTCATGTTCAAATTTCAATACAAGCATGGTATTTAGTTCCATGCTCAGTTTTTAGTTCAAACTTTGTATCTTTACCATTATATGTTCAGTCACATGTTCATAAGTCAGTTCAGTCATGTATTCACACATCAGATATATGTGGTCAGCTTATCAGTACTTTCAGTCATGCATTCACATATCATGTCAGTCATATAATCATGCATCAGATATGCATGGATTCAACTTATCAGTTAAGCATCTCAGTTTATCAGAACACTCAGTCCTACATTCATAAATCAGCTACCCATGCATTAACAGTATGATATGCTCAGTTTTCAGTCATGTCATCCATGAAATCATGATCAATCATTCATGCTATATATGCTTCGTTTCATCCTTTCTCCCCTCTCAAGCAATCATCATTCAACGACGAATATTTCCAAGGGGGAGATATTATAATACCCTAAAAAATCTAAAACAATATTAGAGCCATGTACCAAGCTCATGCATATTACATCATGGTTCTTTTATAGTTTTATGAGTAAGTTAGATGTATATTAAGGCTTCAAATAACTCCCAGCTATCAGACGAATCAAAACATTCCTTACCGATTGAATTCTTGAGAAGGATATTGGTATAGTTAATTTCAAACGAGTATATCTCTCATTATACTTGGAATTTTTGAGCTCATGACCTACCAATAGATAGATAATTGAATTATCTTTTCAATGAAACAAATTTCTCCTAAATTTGATATCGGAGAAAAGAGTTATTCCTATTTTACTCCAGCATGTCAGACTGGAAATAGTGTGACGACATTTGTGGTAGCTTACCACATTTGTGACGCCCTATCACGAAGGTCATCAGCCTTAGGAAGAATCTAGATCCTAAGTGACGACATTCATGGTAGCTTACTATATTTTTAAAGCCATGTCACAAAGGTAGTCAGCCTTAGGCAGAATCCAGCTTCTATGTGAAGACATTTTTTACGGCTTACCACATTTTTGACGCCATGTCACAAATGTCGTCAGCCTTAGGCAGAATTCAGCTTCTGTGTGACAATATTTTTGATGGCTTACCTTATTTTTGATGCCATGTCACAAATATCGTCAGCCTTAGGCAGAATCCATCTTCTGTGTGATGACATTTTTGACGGCATGCCGTATTTTTGACGTCTTATCATAAATATCGCCAGCTATTATTTTCAATAACTGGGAATTTATTTCAAAAGGGTATTTTTGTCTTTTTCTTTCACTTCCCACGATTTATAACCCTAAAGAGAAAGAATTTTTCCTATTTTTCTTCAGTTAAGCATCTCAAAAAACCTCTCTTACGCTCTCAACCACAAAATTAGGGTTTCCATCAAACTCATCTCTCAAAAGCAAGATTCAAGCCTTTTTCCAAGATAATCAAGAATTAAGTTTCCCAATCCAAGAACTCTCCAGCAAATCATCAAGGTTTCCTTTCTAAGGTATGCGAGTGTTCATTCATGGACTTCTTTCATCCATGAAGTTAAAGAACCCTTTTCTAAAACTATATATTATGGTTTTCATGTTATGAATGGATTGTTGATCATGTTTGTTTGTTGAATAATGCCAATATAGAATCTTTTTGTGTCATTATGAATCTATGACTCATATGAGTTAAAAACATGTAAGTTTGATTATTTATGATAAGTAATTGTATGATTTACACATAGGCCTAAGATGTGCATGTAAGGTGTTTGATAAAATACCTAAGAGACTAGAAATCATGTGTTATAGCTAAATTGTGACTAAGGAAAGGATTCATGATTGGCCTCTATGATTCAATGTCATCCATGTTGATAATGTGTCTTCTGAACACTGTTGGATTACTCATGAACTAGTCTTATGGAATTATTCTATGCTTATTTTCAAAACCCACTCATGTACAAGACGTAGAATACCCATGTACTTCATGAAATTCCCCAATTTATAATATTATGGATTGTGTTTTTAATATGTAATGAGCATGATATTGAAAGATATGCAAGTATATACATGTTGTATGAAATTACCTTCCATGAAATACATTATTGAGAAACATGCTTAATATAAAATCCCTTATTTATGATATTGTGAATTATGGACTCTACTCTAATGATCAAGTCAGTCATGTGTGTCAGTTTCCTTTCATCGAGTCCTGGGGGTACTTGTACTCGAAAAATATAGTTGTGTGCCTAGAGCTATGTCATGTTTCACGATACTCTCTGTCAAGCCATGATCTATAGAAATTAGTTAGTCATGTGACTCAGGAAAACCTAGTAATCTCAGTAATCTCAGTGCTCAGTAACCTAATAATCACAGTAAATCTCAGTAACTTCAGTAATCTTAATCAGTCCTTAGAACTCATTATATTCCATCCGTCATTAGTATCCAGTACACTCAGTTTTAGCTTCACTAAACAATATTACTATTTTTATTTTAGTTAATCAGTATCAGTTCAGCAAATCAGTTTAGTTAAGTTACTCAGTTCAGCCCAGTTATTTAGTTTAATGTCTTTTAGATAGGAGTAGGATTCAGCACCGAGCGAACCTAGGGATGGGGGCTCACCCGCTAGAATAGGGCTGAGATCCCTAGAAGCAATCCTTAAGTTCCAAAACTACATTGTCAGCGTAGGTACGAGATGTCACCCGTTAGATAGGACTGACATACTCAAGGTTCACCCGTTAGCATATTTATATATATATATATAGGACTGATCCCAGGAGTCACCCACTAGATTAGGACTGACTCCACAACAGATGTCTTTATTGGTGGTGCGGTACTAACACCCTTCCAGTCAGGGAAAAGATTGGACCCCAGTCAGCTTAGCTTGGGGTATGTCGATTAGATGAATACATCCCATAGTTTCAGTTACAGATTTAGGACTGCCAGATACAGTCAACTCAATTCAATAGTACAGATTCAGTACTGTTAGGGACAATCAGTCCTTATCATTAGAAATAGACTTCAAGATCACTTATTAGATAGGACTGATCTCAACTATAGATAAACGATATCAGAATCATCAGATTTAAAGATCACCCACTAGATAGAACTGATCTCAAATTCAGTTACTCCATATAGAATAGAACTCAGATAGTTCCATCAGAACTTAGACTATTAGATACAGTCACTCAGTATCAATTACATCGGTTAGGACAATCATCATAGTTATATCAGTAATATCAGTTTTCTAAACTCATGTATTAGTCATGTCAGTTATCAGAATTCAAGATATCAGAATCCGCTTCAGGACTGTCAGACATAGTCAACCAGACCAGTTTTTCATAATTCAAACTATTAGAAATAGTCATTCATCTATTTGGTATCTCAGTATCAGTACACTCATGTGGTCAGTATTTAGACTCAGTAGTCAGTATCTCCACTAGTTCAGTTATAGTTATGTATGCATGTATATGTTCTCACGTTCATATTATTCAGTATTATTCATGCATATAACCCTTTGCATTTAGCATACCTCACTCGTATACTTAGTACATTTAGATGTACTAACGTATTTGTGCTATGGTTCTTTCTCTTATGTTACACCATAGGTTCAAAGGCACGAGCTCCAAATCAGCAGTAGCATTCCAGTGTTTAGAGTTTACAGTGAGTCCTTCTCATTCGAGGATGATATAATTATTGCTACATTTACTATTCAGTTGCTAGATGGAGTTAGTTGGAGACATGTTCCTTCAACTCCTTATTCAGTTCAGTTAGAGGCTTTTACACTAGATGTCAGATTAGATATTCAGATCTCATTATTTTTAGTATTTATGACTTGTTTTGGTATTGTTATACCTTTTTTAGACATTTTTTTATCAGATGTTTATTCATTTCGAACCTTATGGCCTTTCATGTTTATGTTTCCGCATTTTATGATATATTATGCAGTATACAAGTATAGATATCAGTCATGGATTAGCTTGTGGCCCTTCGGGGTCATGAGCACTGTGTAGAATTTTGGTTCAGAAAATCGGGGTGTTACAATCTTAAAGTGTAAAACCCACTACTAGTACTTCCTTCAATGATAGAAATCTTAACTTTATATATCCCCACTAACCATCTTTTAATAAATTAAACTTACTAACTTAGAATCATTAGGAGTATTACCATATCTGAGTTCACACTATCTAGAGTTTCAAACTCTTTTTTCTATTTGCTCAATAATCCAAAATTCAAACTTAGATTCTAACACTTAACATGGATATCAATAGAACATATCATACACTAATACCCACTTATTACTACTAGATAGGAATAATGAAACACTAATCCAAACAAAATTTTATGAACATACTCAACCTTAACAAGCTCTCTATCATTGTGGTCACTGCCTAATCTCTATCCCGACTAAAGCATTAACATACTCTAAGTCTCCCTTAATTGAGAAATCTTTCTCAAGGTTCTATTAAAAAAACTACATAACACCTTTCTAGCTCTATGTAAACATAATCTACTAAATTTAAATAAACATTATCCCCACTTTACTATTGATAAACTTCTAGGTTCATGCTTCTAACTCTAGATCATATGATGTCATAGGATTCTGAGAGCACATATAACCATGGATTAGTGCATTATTTTTCATGAGCATGAATAAAATCTTTTAGACATGGGAAAATAAAGGTACTGGTGGGATCCCTTTTGAGCCCACATCCAATCCCATAACTGTCTGTAGGGACTGACTGATAAAACTCTATCAGTAGGAATTTTAGGATTTTTAGTTTCTATTACCCCAAGATTAAGTCAGAGTTGGCATTTATAAAGCAAGATAAGAATCTATATCACTTTCTTAGAGAACAACTCTACAGCACGAGCTGAGATAAGAAAGAATGGAAATATGTCTTAATTTCCTTGTATCTTCTCAAAGAAAAGTACAGACGTCTCCATACCATTCCACAAGACTCTACTAGACACGGTTTCATAGACACGCTAGGACACTTAAACCTTGTGCTACGATACCAAGTCTGTCACTACCAAAGACTATCACATAGTCGTAATATGGCACTTAGAACCACAAGTGATCCCACGCTAACTCATATATTTGCATGATACTTGAGCTACTAATTTAATTTATATGTATATGTATATATATATATATATATATATATATATATATAAACTCTAAAAAATTAAGCGGAAACATAATCAACATGAGATAAGTTGTTTCAATACATAACTGATCAAAGTTTACAACACTAAAATCTGAAAAAGAGAGAGAAAAAGGAACTTGAATTACAATTACTGGCTCTGATTCACAATCTATGAAGCCTCTACTATATTGACATAGTAGTCGGGACATGACCCCCCAACTATCCCTAATCAATCAATAAAAATAATAAAAATAAAATACAAGAACTGCAACTGACTTTAGTCCTTAAAATAAGAGAACCCAACACCTATTAGCTAAACACTATAAATTATCTAATACTGATGTGTGGGATACCTTTGGTACCTATAACATGAAGGAATATAGTTGCACACATATATGTGGTTAGTACTTTGGAATATACTGAGTATGCGAGACATATACTAAATTATAGAAATACTTAATGTATGCTTTAAAACTGAGGACATAAGCTATTTATTAGAATATGCATTTAAACCATGGTTGAACTTAAATGTTGTAAGACATTGAAATTTCTAAATATGGATTTCAAAATATTTCAAATGCTAGGAAGTGGTAGAAACATAAATACCATATGTAAATGTCAATTGAAAATTGAATAGTTTGTAAAATCATACTGAGGATCATGTATGAATACTTGTATGAAGGCATGAATATGTATAATGAATGTAAGACCAAGTAAAGTATATGTTGAAATAATTTGTAAAACTAAATAGCTGAATAACAAATAAACTGAACACTTGGTCATGCAAACCTGAGCTAATGTGGTCTGTATACTTAACTAAGACTATGAGAGCTAACATTTCACTGATATCCCCCAATTGAGCTAATCAGGGTCAAACCTATAACCCTAGTTGGAACAGTTTTATAACTTTTCCACGGGTACTAACACTGGATATGTGGATCAACTAAACTATTGTCCAGAAGCACTAGGGTGCTACACTCGACTAGAAGGTGCCCATAAGAGAGTCTCACCCCTCTAAATGTAGGAAGACCTCTCATACCAACATTGGTTACGTAGTTATGGAACTTAAAGACTACTACTAAAGTTTCACCCTCTACTATCAGACTATCAAGAAAGCCTTCAACCCTAAATTCACTTAGTGCTAAGTTCTACTCTTAACTAAAATGACATAGAAGCATAAACTAGTACATAAATTGATAACTTATTTTCTCAGATATGGTATTCTTAAAATAATATTACATTTATGAACTTAATATAATGATACAAACATGGTTTGAATGACGTGTAACTTGAAAATCTAAAACATGCATGACTATTTAAGTATCGAGTGTTCTTAACACGCCAACATTAAAAAATATAATTAAATACAATAATTTCCAAGTAATGATATGATAAGAAATTTAATGACTTAAACTCAAAAAACCATCAATTTCATCAATGTAAGAAATTATCATGATTAGAATACAAAAGAATGCTAGAAGTTATGAGAAAACACTATCTCATGGTTGAATTCAAGGATTTCATGGAGGGATCATAAAACCTACACTATTCATGGAACCCTAAATCAAAAGGAGAATTAAAATTGAGGATTGAGAAATATTAAAAACATAGGTATATCATTCATAACTTGATCATTGCTTTAAATTTTGAGTAATAACATGTAAATCATTCATGGACATGATAACAGCATGAATGATATATTATGGGTCTAAGAAGTCATTAATTATCATTAAAACATGCTTATGAGTGAAAATTATATCATGGGGGGATTGAATTTAAGCTTAGAATGACAATTGGGTAAAAGTCCTAGACTACAGAAATCATAAAATTCCTGAAATAAAAATCATAATTTGGGGCGTGAGGATGAAAGGAGATCCTTATTGAATACCCACATACCTGATTACTTTTGATTCTTTAATTGAAGTTTTTGGGGATTTGAACTTGAAGATTAAAACCCCTAATTTGTTGCTTTATAAAAGAGAGAATCGCATATTTTTGAAGTATTTTTGGTTTTGTGTTGAGAATGATGGATTTGGGGTTGTTTCAGCTTTTTATTCAGCCTTAGAATAACTTAAACAAAATAGATTTGGGGTTAAGACAGTGTAAAAAGACCAAAAAAACCTTAGGAACCATTTAGAAAATGCCTAGAATCCGTTCCAACGAGTTTGGCCATAACTCATTGGGTCTGCCCATGAGTTATAGCTTGAATCAAAGTCAAAAATTCAAATTTTGGCTCCAACTTTCATGGTGAAAAGTCCTCCTAACAAATCATAGGGCCAGACTATGCATCATCATCAAAGTCGTAGTCATTGCCAGCTTTGACAATGCTTCAGTAATTTGGCCATAACTTTTTACCCCGATATCGGATTAAGGAAAAATTTGTATAATTGGGACGATAATTCAATTATTTATTTATTGGTAGATCTTTAGCTCAGAAATTCTTAGTATACCAAAAGGTATGCTCATCGAAATATTACTATAGTTATATTCTTTACAAAAATTTAGTCGCTAAGGGATGTTTTGACTTTTCCATAAGCTAGGAGCTATTTGAGGATTTAATATATGTCTAAATCACTTATATAACTATCAAAACATGATTTTTAATTTTTTATGAATTTGAAGTATGGTTCTAATAATGGCTTGGATTTTTGGGGTGTCACAAGTAGTTGGCCCCAAAAACACTAGCCCAAATTAAAATTTATGAATAGTCGTCTCAGATAAATCAACTCTAACCCCTTTGACCAGTGTATAAGTAATTAGGGGCAGGTCCTGTGCTTTCCCTTTAACTAAGTGTGATTAATTCTACCCATGTGGTTTAAGATGTATAAAAATATCTCACTACTTCGAGGCTATAAGATCCTAATGGATCGTCCATCCAACCAAACCCATATCTATCAAAAACAACCTTTATGTATGGAACCCTTGCCAAATTGGGTATCCTAATACAAGGCTCCTTAACTATACTTATTTGCGGTATGCCCTAATCAGCAGTAGCTATGTCCATTTCATACATGCTCTGCATGTTCACCATTTATCATCTCTAATTGTTTGGAGCTCCTGGTATGACAAAGATGTATGTGGACTCCGAAGCTACTAGAGCTAAAGTAGAAGAATCCTTAGTAACCTGTAATATATCATCACCCTCCTCAGACTAGGGTGCATATGTCTCTCAATAATTAGTACCTGAAGTAGACTTCACCCTTCCTCAGATTTGAGAAAGGTTGAATCCTCATTATCAGTAATAGAACTAGACTTGTTCTCTCTCTTATTAGACTAGAAAGTTATAGGATATTATGGTGGTAATGTTTGAGTTTTATTCATCTCAGGTCCAGTTTGGATAACATGAGTTGGAGGATGAGGTTTAACCTGAGATGGCAATGATGGTATAGGCTGATAACTTGGTTAAATTTTATATCGGTGTTATATCTCTCTAAGTCTAGTGCTGGTTTTAGCACACTGATGTCGCCCAAGCTATACTCTCTAAGAAGATACAATATGGTCGCTGTCAAATTATCATAAACCAACTAGGTTGGGGTCGATACCATAAGGAATAGGTCGAATTTGTCTCTCAAACTTGCTTAAGTAGCCGGAGGTGTTGGAAAGTAAATGAGGGAATTCTGTATCAAATAGTAAAAAGTAACAATTGGTGAATACTTTTGGTTGTAAACAATCTATATGAACACTAGGAATGTGTTCCCCCTAGCTTCTTAACTTAGTAGGTTTTTCATGCTTAATCCATCTATCTCACCTCCACACATGCAGAATCTGATAAGCTAGGTATTACGAACTGTCGTGTTAATATATTATTAAATCTCACCCTTCACCTTGTGAGTCTTAGGGTATTGCTTTACTAACCTTTGTCTTTAATCTCAGTTTAACTATAACCTTGTGGGTATCAAGTTATCAGAAAAGGGTTGATAGCCTCAAATAACTATTGTAATCCTTTTTTCCCAATCTCATTCTCTCTTGTGAAAACAATCTTGAATACAAGCAACTTCTTAGCATTGTTCATTGATGAGTGATAAATTTACCACTCATTGACATAAAAATTTATGCATATTACTATGATTAAATTATGTAATTGAGAATAATTCTCCATTTGAATGCACTCTTTTCTAGTATTTGTGGAATTGCAAGGCTTATGATAAAAGTCAGTGGAAATCAAAATAAAGGTAAATAAAATGGACAAAAAAGAGCAACGGTTGGGAATCAAGCAGCTCTCAATTATCTTAATCGTGGTTAAGGGATAGAGATATTTTCTGGTAAACCAAGGTAAGCAATGGCATTCGCAACTAAAATCCATATGATCGCAGAGACATGAACGTGATCGTGATGGATTGGCTAAGTGTCTAAGGACTGTTTGGTAATTTCACATAGCTGAACCCAATTCTCAAAAGGGAAAAATCCTTACAAAATTAGGGTATCTTGGAACTGATTTTTCAATTTTGAGTAGAGAGAAACACTCCAATTTTTGACAAGAGCAATTGTTATTAAATTTCCAAGAGATTTTGAGTTGTAATTTTAAAATTGAATTTGGTATTATTCTTGCTTTGCATATTCAATGGAAACATTGAATGCAAACTTTGGTATATCTTTTGTCTTCAATTTCATGAGTAACTAAATATTTATCTTAGGGTTATGCTTGAATAGGGTGTTAGTATGTATGGGTGCTGATTGTTAGTCCAAATTATTAGTTATTGTTGTTTGGGTTTTTCTATTACTCGATGGTTGAAATGACAAATATGGGTAAAAACTCCAATTTACTGGATCCCACATCATCCTTGAAAGATAGATATGGGTGATGAGAAATTGTGAGCAACTATTTGATACTAGTTATTTCCTTATCATTATCTTAGAAATAAGGATGTTATGTAATTTAGCTAGCTTGATAGGCATCATCCTAGAGATAGGGATACTATGTTCATGTTTTGAATTAGTAAGTTTGGCATGATTATGAAGTATTGAATCCATGAATGTAATTTAGTGTTTTATTTAAAGACTAATACTAAGAGCTAAAATCTAGCTTACCCACATCTCTGACTAAGAAATGGACTAACCTTCAAGCACCAATTATATGAATGACCCTTAGGATTGTATAGCCCTAAGACTCTTCTCTCATTGGATTTTTAATTTTCAATTATTTTTCTTGCTTAGTGTTATAGTTTGATTTTTTTCTAAATAAAGTTTTAGATCCTAACCCCCATTTAATTTCATGTCTACTTTTAAGTATACATTATGGGTTAACACTTAGTGAACTCTCAACATACCTAGTATTTGAAAACAAGTTTGCACTCCTTGTAGATAAGACCCCGACTCTTGTTGGTTTTATATTGGCAACGACCCCTTACAGTACATAAATGGTGTAAGTTGAGAGTTATCAAAAATGGCACCATTATCGAGGACTAAAACTTAGTTTTTGCTTGTGTGGTGTTGTTAGTAACTTTGGGTAGCCTCGTAGTTTTTATATTTACATTGTTTGTTGTTTTTATCTTATAGGTGATTTTCATAGTAATCATGACACCATGAGTCACAATGGGAGTATTAAGGACCCATTTGATGGGAACCTCAATAACAAGGACATCTTTATGATGCTACATGTGTTACAAATGAAGGGTATATTCGGGGGTCAAGGACATAAAGATCCATATCTATATTTGAAAATTTTTGTTGAGGTGTGTGCCCTGTTTTACATTGCTCATATCAAAAAAAAGTCCATTAGGTTGTGGCAATTCGCATTCTCTTTAATGGGTGAAACGATGTTATGGTTGAGGACTCTACCCGTTGGGTCCATCACATCTTGGGTTGAGCTTATGGATGCCTTTTTGGATTGGTATTTTCCTCCTTTAAAGATAATATGATTTCCAGACAAAATTACAAATTTTTGTCAACTCAATGTGGAGCCTTTGTATGAAGTATGAGAAAGTTTAATGAAAAGATCATGCAATTCCCTAGCCATGAAGTGTCGGAGAAGATGCTTCTTCAAATATTGTAAAGGACGTTAGACCAATTCAACAAAATGTGGTGGACAACGCTTTTGGTGGGTCACTTGTAAAGTTATCATATGGAATAGCTTCGACTATGCTTGAGCAAATCACAAAGCAAAATAGGGGGTGGCATACAAGGGACACCGAAGTAGCTGCAGGATATACCGCTACCTCAATTGTGAACAAAGAGCAAAGAAAGACAGATCATGAAAGGGATGAAAATATGGCTAAGATGATGAAACAATTAGAACTCCTTATAAAGCATGTGATGAGTGCACCCGTAAAAGAAGTCAATGTCGTTGTATCTAAAGGGTAAGATGAGGATAAAGCAAAGGCCCTTGATAAGGAGATAAGGTACTTTGCTAATCATCTGTGGGATTCCCGCTCGGCCTACCAAAGGCAAGATGGGAACCAAGATTGGAACGATCATGATCGAGAAAGGGAATGGTGTGATAGAGATAGAGATTGTTATTGGAGGGATAAAAAAAGTGAGTATGATAGGTATGTGTCACAACCCCATTTGGAGTCATGATGGCACCTACCACATCTCATCGGTAGGTAAGCCAATACTGTAACCTGGATCTATTGCAGTGGGTTACCTTGGTAAGAACGTCCAACATGGACTTATATGTGAACATAATATATAACAACAATATTTCACAACTAAGAACAACCGATATTCAAATACAAATCCCTCAACCTAATAGTATTAATGCAAGAGCTTCTAAACTTGACAAGAGGAATTTGCAATCTTAGAATCTAAAATGTCTTAAATAATATGATACATTTGTCTCGAAAGCAAAAGTCAAATAAGGATAGAGGGGAAAGAGGAAAACTCGATCTCTAAGATCTCACACTGTCTCCCAATAGACAATTCATACGAACTAGCTCAACAACGACAACTAGAACCTGGGTCTGCACCAAAAAGGTACAGAAGTATAGTATGAGTACCAAAACACTAGTACACAGTAGGCATCATCAGCCGACTGTAAAAACATCTATACTACTAAAGCAATAACATGACATACTATCTCAATATACTCTATATTTTCCATAACAACCGAATATCATCTCGAAAGTGTAAAAATATATACACATTAGTAAAGAATCTACATGACATAATGATCATCAACAAATATTAGAACAATAAGCACAAGAACTTACCATGACGTCCCATACCGACGGGAGGTACACAAAAGAGAGAAGAACAAAGAACTCATCACGACAACCCATACCACCGGAGAGTACAGAAAAGAATATCAAACAAGAACTCATCACGATGTCCCATACCACCGGAGAGTACTACAAAAGAATACAACTAATAATACAATAAAGCACACTATTCCATCAATTAACTGACACCGCGGGTAGCTCAATCCTGCCATAGATCAGTACCAAAATACACTTCCAAATACCCATACCATAATCTAGCATAAAGAAGGCAACATTATCATAGCATAGACATGTAGTCATTAATTCTATAATTCATTGATAAACACCGCGTGAAGTCGATACTAGTTATCATTATCCTTCCATGGATCAATAGATTACAAGTCTTATCATTACTAGCCATCAAATTAGGAAAAACTACAAGCCACCCATATTATAGGTTATTCATCTATCATAAGGCCATTCTTTAGCTAGCATCTTCATTACACGATTTATCAATTAAGCCATCTTAACCTCACTTAATAGAAGATAATTTAACCAACCATCATGCAACACTAGGTCCATCATTACTAAGCATGTTACAACCTTAAGGGCTAATTTCCATATTTTAATCAAGTAAAGTCCAACAACTAGTTTATTAGGTTTCTAGTCTCCAAATAGAAATCATATATTTTAGAAGTAACTAGTTATCAATAAGCCACTTTACTAGGAAAGATTTCATAATACAACCTCTTATTCAAGTCAAGGATATACATAATAGGTTAACCCTTGATTCTACGCAAGATTATTCACACCACTAAGTCTTAACCTAATATTAGGCATAGGTTTCATCCAGTTACTAATTTAGCATCAACAAGGGTCACACCTCTCATTTACTGATTTGGAACAAGAAATGAATAGCAATATACCAAGAGAGACCTCATATCTCAAAAACATAGGTGATTGGCCCCACACAGCCTAAACTTACAAATATCAAAGCATATAAGTAAATTTGCCCCACATGACATCGTAATGTTCTTACCTCTTCCAGATTTAATAGGCATCATCATAATATCACATTTTCCTTTGAACATGAACCGGGCATTATAATATTATCACATTTTCCTCCGGACTCAAACTGGACATCATCATAATATCACATTTTCCTATAGACTCAAACCGTACATCGTCATAATATCACATATTCCTCCAGATACAATAACATACATCCATATACATAGCCAATCCAACAAACATGCACAAAAGTTTACAATATAAGAAAGTAGGGATGTAGGATACACTTGCTATTTTACCTTGCTAATAAGCTTCACACGTAATATGATCATAAACAAGAGCATGAGTATTTACAAGACATCCACAATAATCACTTAACAAGATTATTCAAATCATGATCACAAGATAATCCACTAATTGAGTTCAAGCATCATAACTCCTATGTAGAAATAGTTTAGACAATTACCACGTATCTAGGTCACTAAGCATTTACCTAGTTCAAACTTAAGGTGGGTCAAGTCCCATTTATAAATCTCCGAGAAAGCCAAAGTTTTACTAACACTTGTCTAGGTTCTACCCATAATTAGGCTAAGTCATCTTTATCTCGCCATAAGGGCCTACCGATCCTTTGTAGGTCTATAGGGAAAGTCTCTTCAAGAATCCTTCCTAAGTCAACCCTACACCAAGGCCATCTCCTATCTAGGCATTATATAGGTCAAAACACCCCTAAGGATAGAGAAGTATACCAATTATGTCTTCATAGAACAACGATAGTGTTCTCATACTAGTCATGAGACCACAAATAAGCTAACCAAGGTCCTAGACTAATGGTCAAATATCATAGCTTACCAATTAATAGTCTAAAGCAATCAATATATCCCAAGTTCACTATTTAATAAACTAGCATCTAAATTCCCCGCACAATCTCACAATATATCAACAATTACATTAAAAACAAGCTCAATCTAGTCTACGGGTAAGCCTAACCTACCTTGAATCCAAGCAACTCACGATCAAATGAGGTTTTCCTTTCCTTTCCGCAAAGCTTCCTCTTCCATAAGCAATGCTATCAATAATACAATCTAAGCATTACAAGAAGAATAACAATACCCATTATAGCACCATTGTGCCATGTGTTTCAAAGTGACACCAAAATGCTAATTGGGTTTCACCCTTGGAAAGGAGTTTCCAAGACCAACCCATAGCCTAACTATCTTTAGGAAGTTAAAAACCTTAAGTAATTTGAGTCAATCACTCAATTTTGGGGCTACAATTGACCAACAATGATTTAGGGGTTTTGAGTCAAGAAACCATGAAATCAATATCAAATTAAAGGAATTGTTACCTTAGATTGTAACAAAAATCAATCACACAAGTTGTTTAAGCTCTAATTCAACCTACAACACACACTTAGAAGGTTTTATACTCCATTAGGGTTTCTAGGTAAAAGGGGAGCCATAAAATGGACAAAATTCATATAAGACAACATTTAAATATGGACCACCCAAACCTGTGATAGCGTGGTTGTGGCCCCTATGTCACTGCGGTCTTGGTCTTGTGGTCGCACCTCCTTAGCTATGGTCGTGGCACCTCGGTACATGCTATGCATGGGAAAAGCTTGGAACTTGGTTTCGAGCTTCGTTTAATGCATCGGAATGCATTCAGGGTTTGTTTCAACCACATAGGATATGAAACCCCATAGTTTTCAACATTCTGGATGCAATGGCGAAGACAGATTTTGCCTACAATGCTATTTACTAAAGTTTTGGCTTTGTGGTCAATTAGGACCATTGAAGTCTTCAAATTGAGAAAAGGGGTTCTAAAACCCAAATAACCATCAGGTAACTAAACTATCAGTCCCCGCAAGTCATCAATGACTTAGGACAGCTATGGAGAACCTCTACCGAAGGAAGCAAGCAAGAATACAGATAATAATCTAAAGGGTTATTACAGCATCCACTACTAAGGAACTTTCAACCCCAAAAGTTAAAGACAAGCAAGTACCTGAAGTCTCGAACAAGTGAGGATAATGGGCCAGTATCTCACTCTCAATCTCCCAAGTGGCTTTCTCTATTGTACGATGCCTCCATTGAACCTTGACAACCAGAATCTCCCTAGTATACAATTGCCTCACATCACTAGCCAAAACAAGCACGGGCTCCTCCACAAAGGTTAATTGATCGTCCAACTGGACAGAGTCCCATCTAAGCACATAATAAGGATCCAGAATATACTTCCGCAACATAGACATAGAAAATCGGATGAACAATGGCAAAGTCTGGAGATAGATCCAACTCATAGGATACCTCGCCAACCACATGAAGAATCTCAAAAGGACCAATATAGCGAGGGCTAAGCTTACCCTTTCTTCCAAACCACATCACACCTCTCATAGGTGAAACTCGAAGGAACACACAATCACCCACTTTGAATCTCAAGGAATGAAGTCTACGGTCAGTATAGGCCTTTTTCCTACTCTGGGCTACTCTAAGCCTATCCTGAATCACCCTGACTATACCCAATGAGTCCTAAAGCAAATCTGTACCACAGGGTCTAACCTCGGATGTCTCAAACTATCTTATAGGAGAACGGCATCTCCTACAGTAAAACGCCTCATAAAGGGCCATCTCAATACTCAAATGATAACTGTTGTTGTAGGCAAACTCTATCAAAGCTAAGTGCTGACCCCACTAACCTCCAAAGTCCATTACATAGGCTTGGAGCATATCCTCAAGCACTTGAAGAGTCTTCTCGGACTGACTACCCATCTGTGGATGAAAGGTTGTACTCAAATCCACTTGAGTATCCAAATCCTCCTGAAATTCTCTCCAAAGCCTCAAAGTAAACACAGAACCACGATCTAATATGATAGACACATGAACCCCATGAAAATGAACTATCTCCTGAACATAAATCTTGGCTAATTTCTCGACACTAAAGGTCATCTGAATAAGAATAAAATGTGTTGACTTGGTCAAACGATCCACAACAACCTAGATACTATCATGACCACGAGAAGTATGAGGCAAACCACTAATGAAGTCCATGGTGATCCTTTTCCTTTTTCACTCGGGAATGGTCAATCTCAGAGTCAAGCCACAAGGACGCTGATGCTCAACCTTAACCTACTGATAACACAAGCAATGGGCTACAAAATCTTCCACATCTCTCTTTATACCATCTCACCAATACAACTGTCATAAATATCTATACATCTTGGTTGTACTAGGATGAATAGAATATCTAGAACTATGAGCCTCATACAAAAAGACTGAAATAAATCATCAAGTCAGGGAAAAGAAATACGACCCTGAAATCTCAAGATACCCTCAAAATCTATCATATGCCTCCTAGATTCACCACTCACTACTCGATCATAGAGAAGGCACAACTTATCATCCTCAAACTAACGATCATAAATCTGCTAAAATAGAGAGGACCTTACCTCTACAAAAGTCAAAATTCTCGCTGGATTCGAGATATCAAGGCAAACCATCGAATTAGCTAAGGACTAAATATCCCATGCTAATGGCCTCCGAGAAACTGAAATACAAGCCAAACTACACATACTCATCACCTTGTTACTCAAGGAATCCGCCACCATATTAGCCTTACTCGGATGGTACAAGATAGAAATATCATAGTAAGCAACTCCATCCATCTATGCTAGCGAGCATTAAGCTCTCGCTGAGTCATAAGGTGCTGAAGACTATGATGATCAGTGAAAATCTCACAACGCACGTCATACAAATAATGCCTCCAAATCTTGAGCATGAAAACTACCACTGCCAACTCTAAATCATGAGTGGGGTAGTTACACTATGCACCTTAACCTATCTAGAAGAACAAGCAATAACACGACCCTACTACATCAAAACACAACTATGCCCAACACCAGAAGCATCACAAAACACTATGAATCATTTCTACTCGACAGAAAGAGCTAACATCGGGTCCGAAGTGAGACAATCCTTGAGCTTTTCGAAGCTCAACTCACACTCTTTGGACCATTGGAAAGCAACTTTATTCTAAGTCATCTTTGTCATAGGGGTTGATAAGGTAGTAAAGCTCTCAACAAAACACCTATAACAACCAACCAAACCAATAAAATTGCAAACCTTTGTCAGAGATGTAGGACTAGCCCAATCACGAATTGCTGAAATCGTAGTCGGGTCTACCATAATAACCACGTTGGACACCACGTGTCCGAGAAAAGATACTGACTCAAAAATAAACTTGCACTTTGAGTACTTGGAGTAAAGCGCATGCTCTCTCAAAACCTGGAGCACAATTCTCAAATGATGCGCATGCTCCTCACTACTTCTCAAATACATAAGGATATCATCAATGAACACTCTGACAAATAAGTTTAAATAAGGTATGAACACACGATTCATCAAGTCTATAAATACGGCTAAAGCATTAGTTAGCCAAAAAGACATTACCAAAAACTCATAGTTACCATAACGTGTCCTGAAGGCTATCTTCAGGATATCCTCAACTTGAATCCTCAACTAATGATAATCGAACCTTAATCAATCTTAGAAAATATGGCTGCGCCCTGAAGCTAGTCAACTAAATCATTAATGGGGGGCATTGGATAATGGTTCATCGCCATCACCTTATTTAGGTACCTATAATCAATACACATCCGCATCGACCCATGTTTCTTCTTTATAAACAAAATAGAGGCTCCTCACGGGGTCACACTCGGTCTAATGAACCCCTTTCCAAGAAGATCTTAAATGAGAGAGTTTAGCTCCTTAGGCTCTACAGGAGCCATATGATACGGTGCCATAGAAATAGGTCAAGTACTAGGCTCAAGGTCAATAGCAAACTCAATCTCACAGTTAGGAGGGATACCAGGAAGATCGTCAGGAAACACATCAAGAAACTCACACACAATAGGAATAGAATGAAGTGTCGGACTCTCTACACAAGTATCACATACATAAGCAAGATAAGACTTACAGCCTCTCGACATTAGTCATCTAGCACAAATATAAGAAATAATACCCATCGGCTCGTGACTAATTGCTGAATAATAATATTAGCATGAGTATCAATATCACTAACTGTCATGACATATGATCTGAATACCCGATCAAGTACTAAAGAATCATCTACGGGAGTAGATACACGCAATGGTATAGATAATAAATCACTAGTCAACTCCAACTGTGGTACATAATAAGCAGATATATATATATATATATATATATATATATATATATATATATGAACAAGTGGATCCAGGAATAAATAAAGCAAGAGCCAAATTTTGACATATCAAAATCACACCTATAACTATAGCATCCAAAGTCTCAGCCTTGGGCCTAGCAGGTATTGCATACAACTGACCACGCCCGCCACCTCGCTGGGCACCTGAATGACCACCTGCCCTACTTGCCTAAGTACCACCTCGAGCACCCTAGTAACCATCTCTACAACCTCATGCACTACCCCTACCTAAAGGGGGAACTGCCGTAATAGGAGTAGCTCCCTGGCTGAAATAACCATCATCCCATGACTAGGGTACTCTTTAGAGAAATGACTAGGAAGTCCACAAGTAAGAAATGACTCATGAGAAAAACCAGAACTCACATAACAGGCTAATCCGGCATAACTACCACGCCTAGTATATCCCATAGATGAACCTCTCATAGACTGATCACCGCCCTTACTAGGGTGCCCACTAGAAATAAATTGATCCCCATCAGCTGTCTAAAGAGTTGCCTGAACTAGTCAACTCTGAGGCTAAAAAGATAGATGTAGAGGATCTCCAGTAAAAGAAATACCACCTCAGAACCTGGAACTACTATGGCTCCCACCAAATCTTTCCTAATACTTAGGCCTCTTATCTTAGCCCTCACGTTGTATGTCATCTATCTCCCTAGCATAATCTGTTACCTCAGCAAAGGTTATACCAGCAACAACTAAACTCTGAGTAGCCATCCTAATAGGAAGTCTCAATCCCTCACAAAGTAGTGAACCATCAAATACTCCAAATCTAAAATAACAGTCACATGCCTAGCCAACTCATGAAATGAGCCCCATACTCAGCGACGGTCATAGAACCCTGCTCTAATCTAGAAAACTAATCTCTCAAATGGTCTCTAAGGCTCCACGGCATGAACTTCTCCAAAAATATCTCAAAGAACTGAGCCCAAAAGAGAGGAGAAGATCCAACTGGTCTAGAACTCATTAAACCCTTCCACTAGTGTCTAGTAGACTAGTCCAATTGAAAAATAGTGTAGTCCATACCACAAGTCTCCACAAGGCCTAATCCACGAAGCCTATCCTCACAAGCAGTCAAGAACTTAAATACATCCTCTCTAGGAGCACCAGAAAATCTAGGCAGAGCTAACCTCAAGAATCTACCGGACGTCCTCTACTCATCAGCAGATATAATAAGGTGGGTCCAAACTGGCTAAACAACTACCAGAATATGAGAAACCTCAACTTTAGGAGCTGCAGCTATATGCTGGACTCCTGCTCCAGTAGTCTGTGAACCATCAAGAAAACTCAACAACTAAACCAAAGCATCTATAAGCAAAAAAGAAGAAATGAATCTTCGTAGAGCCTAGGCTGGTCCCTGGCCTACTGTTGGCTGAGGTGGTGGAGTCTATGGCTTCGGTGAAAGAATAGGATCTGGGGGAGGTACACCATGGTCCTTAATTACAGACAACTCATGAGTCTGGGTCTTAGGATCCACCTCATGTATCAGCAAAGCCCGTGTCTTAGGCATCTGTGAAAGAATAAAGTCAATAGAATATCCAACAAACCAACTCAAACACTTAGCACGATAATAATAAAACAAGTGAAGGACTCCTAAGAATGTCCCATAGCCTCCTAAAGATAGGAAACATACGCTAATGTTCCAATTCGCAGGACTCTATTAGACATTTTTTCTTGTATCTTTAATATCGTTGAAACCTAGGCTCTGATACCAATTTGTCACTACCTCATTTGGAGTCATGATAGAACCTACTACATCCCACTGGTAAGTAAGCCAGTACTGTAACCCAGAGCTATTGCAATGGGTTACCTTGGTAAAAACGTCCAACAAGGACCCTATATATGAACATAATATATAAAAACAACATTTCACAACAAAGGACAACCTATATTCAAATACAAATCCCATGACCTGATAGTATTAATACAAGATCTTCTAAACTTGACAAGAGGAATTTACAATCTCAGAATCTAAAATGTCTTAAATAATCTCAAATATTTATCTCAAAAGCAAAAGGCAAAGGGCAACTCAATCTCCAAGAGCTCACCCTATCTCTGAATAGTCAACTCATATGACAGTAGCAACTAGAACCTGGGTCAACACTAAAAAGGTACAAATGTTTAGTATGAGTACCAAAACATGGGTACTCAGTAGGCATCATCGGCCGACTGAGCTCAACTATAATATAAAGACGATATAAAGTAAGACAATAATCTTAGAGTCAAGGGATAGGATCGAACCTGAAATTTCTTTGATACCACTATAATAACATCTATACTACTAAAGCAATAACATGCCATACTATCTCAATATACTCCATAATCGTCATAACAACCGAATATCATCTCAAAAGAGTAAAACCATATACATAAAAGTAAATTATCTACTTTCCATAATTATCATCAACCAACTTTAGAATAATAAGCACAAGAACTTACCCTTATATTCTATGCCACCGGGAAGTACACAAAATAGAATAAAAAGGAACTCGTCACGGCATCCCATACCACCGAAAAGTACATAAAAGAATATCAAACAAGAACTTATCATGACGTCCAATACCACTGGAGAGTGCACCAAAAGAATATAACTAATAATATAATAAAGCACCACTATTCCATCAATTGACCAAAACTGTGGGTAGCTCAATCCCGCCATAGCTCATTACTGAAATCCACTTTCAAATACCCATACTGTAATTTAACATAAAGAAGGCAACATTATCAGAGAATAGACATGTAGTCATTAATTCTTTAATTCATTGATAGAAACTGTGTGAATTTAATACAATTTATCGTTATCCTTCCATGGATTGATAGATTACAAGTCTTATCATTACTAGCCATCGAATTGGAGAAAACTACAAGCCATCCATATTATAGGTTATTCATCTATCTTAAGGCTATTCCTTAGCTAGCATCTTCATGACATGAGTTATCAATTAAGCCATCTCAACCTCACATAATATAAGATAATTTAACTAACCATCATGCAACACTAGGTCCATCATTACTAAACATGTCACAAACTTAAGCCTCCAAATAGAAATCATATAGTTTAGAAGTAACTAGTTATCAATAAGCCATTTTACTCGGTAAGATTTCATAATACAACCTCTTATTCAAGTAAAGGATATATATATTAGGTTAGCCCTTGATTTTATGCAAGATTATTCACACCACTAAGTCTTAACTCAATATTAGGGATAGATTTTCTTTAGTTAGAAATTTAGCATCAACAAGGGTAACACCTCTCATTTAGAGAATTGGAACAAGAAATGAATAGAAATATAGCAAGAGAGACCTCATATCTCAAGCACATAGGCAGTTGGCTCCATTTAGCCTAACATTAGAAATATCAATTCATATAAGTAAATTTGACACACATGGAATCTAATGTTCTTACCTCTTCCAGATTTATCAAGCATTATCATAATATCACATTTTTATCAAACTCGAACTGGGCATCATAATATTATCATATTTTTCTCTGGGAATCATAATAATATCATATTTTCCTCCGAACTCAAATCGGGCATCATCATAATATCATGTATTCCTCTAGATACAACAACATATATCTTCATGCATAGCAAAACCAACAAACCTGCATAAAAGTTCACAATATAAGGAAGTAGGGACGTAGGATACACTAGCTATTTTACCTATCTAATAAGATTCACACGTAATATGAGCATAAAAAAGAGCATGAGTATTTACAAGACATGCATAATAATTACTTAATAAGATTGTTCAAATCATGATCAGAAGATAATCTGATAATCGAGTTCAACCATCACAACTCTAATGTACAAATAGTTTAGACAATTACCTCATATTTAGGTCACTAAGTATTCCCATAATTCAACCTTAACGTAGGACAAGTCCCACTTCTAAATCCCTAAGAAAGCCAAAGCTTTACTAACACAAGTGTAGCTTTTACCCGAAAATAGTCTAAGTCATCTATACCTCGCCATAAGGTCTTACCAATCCTTTCTAGGTCTATAGGAAAAATTTCTTCAAGAATCCTTTCTAAGTCAACCAAACACAAAGGTCATCTCCTATCTAGGCATTATATAGGTCAATACCTAAGGATAGAGAAGTATACCATTCATGTATTCATAGAACAATGATAGCGTTCTCACACTAGTCATGAGACCATAAATAAGATGACCAAGGTCCTAGACTAAGGGTCAAATATCATACTTTACCAATTAATAGTCTAAAGCAATCAATAAATCCCAAGTTCACTATTTAATAAACTATCGTCTAAATTCCCAACCCAATCTCGCAAGATATCAATAATTACATTACAAATAAGCCCAATCTACTCTACGGGTAAGACTAACCTACCTTGAATCTAAGCAACTCACAATCAAATGACCTTTTTCTTTACTTTCCACAAAGCTTCCTCTTTCACGAGCAATGCTATCAATAATACAATCTAAGCATTACTACAAGAATAACAATACTCATTATAGCACTATTGTGATATGGGTTTCAAATCGACACCAAAATCCCAATTGGGTTTCACCCTTGGAAAGGAGTTTCCAAGACCAACCCATAGCCTAACTATCTTTAGGAAGTTAAAACCCTTAAGTAATTTGAGTCAATGACCAAATTTTGGAGCTATAATTGACCCACAATGATTTAGGGGTTTTAAGTTAAGTAATAATGAAATCAATACCAAATTAGAGGAATTCTTACCTTAAATTGTATAAAAAATCAATCACATAAGTTTTTTAAGCTCCAATACAACCAACAACACATACTTAGAAGGTTTTATACTCCATTAGGGTTTCTAGGTAAAGAGGGAGGCACAAAGTAGCCAAAATTCGTGCAAGTCAACACTTAAATATGGACCACCGAGCCCTTTGATGGTGCGGTTATGGCCCTCGTGTCACTGCAGTTATAGACTTATGGTCGCACCTTCCTAGCCATAGTCACATCAACTTGGTTCATGCTATGCATCGTTGAAGATTGGAACTTAGTTTTGAGCTTTGGCCAATGCCTTGGGATGCGTTTGAGGTTCATTTCAAACAAATAAGATATGAAAACCCATAGTTTTTTATGTTCTAGATGGATTGGTGAAGTTGGATTTTACATACGAGGCTGTTTACTAAAATTTTGGGTTAGAGGTCAATTAGGACCAACAAAGACTTTAGATTGAGAAAAGGGGTTCTAAACCCCAAATGAACCGACATGTAACCAAACTAATGGTCTTTGGAAGTCATCAAAGACTTGGGACGGCTATAGAGAAGCTCTTTCAGAGGAACCAAGCAAGAATACGGATATTAACCTGAAGGGTCATTACAGTATGTGCCCCCCATGACCATGTAAAGATCAAGGAGTCAAATATTGTGGACCCTAAAAATTTAGAAACTAAAGATGTGCTTGTTAGAATCCTTATGCGAGTGAAAGGTACAGACTAGATGGTCTAAAAACTAAAAAGGGACTTTTCTCAAATCAATCAAATGGTTGTCTCACACTCAGATTCAATCAAGAAATTCGAGACTCAATTTGGAAAATCTCCACATCACTTGATGCTAGGCCTAAGGGATGCCTCTTGAGTGACACAGTGACAAATCTCAAAAATAATGCTCATGTCTTAGCAATAGTCACTCAAAGCGGTGGAGATATTGGTGCACATAATGTTAAAATTTAGGAAAATTCTCTTGATGATCAAATGAATGCAAAGAGAAAGAAATCCAAAAATCCAAGTGATGATATTTCAAAGTCTCTTAAAGTAGGGGATGAAGAACCAAGGGTAGTTGAAAAGAATAATGATAGGGATAAAACTTCTAAGGTGATTATTAGTGATAAGAAAATGGGGGATTAGCCTCAAAGTGCGTCATAACTCCCGGTAACAATTCCTCCCCATTTTTCTCAAATATTAAAGAAAAAGAATGACAATGACAAGTTCAAGAAGTTTATTAGAAACCTCTCAATCTATATTCCTTTATTAGGGTTTTTTCAAGAAATTCTAGGGTATGCTAAGTCATTGAAGGACTTGATGTAAAAGAGAAAGCATGTGGATGGTAAGACTATTAAACTGACCCATAGTTGTAGTGTCATTATGTCGAATGCCATGGCCAAAAAAAGGATGAGCCGAGTGATTTTACAATCCAGTGCACCATTAGGAATCACAAATTTAACAAGCCATTATGTGATCTTGGTTCTAGCATAAATTTGATGCCATATGTAGTGTGTCAAAATCTTTGGTTGGGTGCTCCTACACCAATCACCATGAGATTATTGTTGGCAGATCACTCAATTAAGAAACCGATTGGGGTGTTATAAGATGTATTGGTAAAAGTTGATAGATTTATTCTCCTGATGAACTTTGTTGTCCTTAATTATAAAATTGATCAAGAGATACCTATTATTCTCAAGAGACCCTTCCTAGCAACTGAAAGAGTAGTTGTTGATAAAAAGAAAGGGGAGATAAAATTTTGAGTACAAGATGATGACGTTTTTTTTTAGGTATGTAAAATCAAGAAACATCGAATGGAACTACAAGTGGTTTTCATCATTGATGTAGTAGACACGGAGATGGATGATGGGTCACTCAAGGATCCAACTTGAAGATTGAAGAACATTGTGTCACAATGTTAAATTAGGCAGTGGATAGGAGGCAACCCATCATGCCATGAAAGTGGATTGTATCATTTAATCATTTATTCTTAGAGTAGATTTTGTTTATTAAGATTGATCCTCACAAATTAGGTGCTCAAAGGGTGCATTTGAATGATGTTGAGTAAAGGAAAGTTCAGTGAAATGGATTTTTGGGATGAGTAGTTGAAAAATAGGGGAGAAAAAAACAATCTTAGTTACCACGATCATGGTACCCACGCCATCACAATCGCAATTGTTGTATCACCGCAATCGCAGAATATGACTATAATTGCGGTCGATATGGTTTCAAAATGATATCGATCACCCAAAACTTTGACAATATTTCCACCTCAATAACTCTCAAATCACACCCATTCTTGCCTTTGTTGAAATCAACTCTTGTAAATTCCATCCCTTGCATCTCATCACTAAGTATGTTCTTTGATTTCACTCTATAAGCTCGTGTGTGGGCCTTAGGACCCATGTTCTATGAATGGCCTAAGAAGTGTGGTTTGACGCTTGATGTTGAGTTTAATTGAGTTTTTTTATATGTTGTCTACTATTATGACTTTTTATATTATTGGGGAAGTCTTGAGTACCAAAAATTATTTAAAATTGATGAAAATAGCATATGCACACCAAGTGTTTCATGAAATGCCCAAATAAATTCCTAGTTAGGTTTTTCGTGTTTTATGGGCTTTATTAAATGATTGGGGATTGTATTGCCTGTTCTTAGTGCCCTTATTTAGTTTGAAATGGAAATTACCATTGAAAAAAGGAGTTTTGGGTCATGATCAGTTTGGTCCATCACGCCTCAGATAACGCGATCGCGGTTATAAGAGCGTGATCATGTTAGCACAATCGTGGATTAGTGGTTTGCGATTGTGGGATCTAAGAGCAGCTTATCCACCAAGACCAAAATTCTGTTGTTCCATTTTCACCCCAAAATTTAACAAGGCACCATCCCTTTAGCTTAATTAAGTATGATAGCATAGTTTTCACATGAAGATGTTGATAATTAATAATGGTGTGTTATTTTTAGGATTTCAAAGCTAAAGTTGGGAGAATATGACTAAACTCACTTTATGTCCCCTAAGTGCAAAAGCTTGTTCTATGAAGATTTGTCTAAGACAAAGGTACTCCTTGAGCGACACGTATCATTGGAATAGGTTCCCGAGAAACTCCTAGCCTTTTATAAAAGATTGGTGGCCACCGGGTGGTTGTACTTTACTCCAGAACTATTTAGAGAAAATTAGAATTGGGTTAGGATAATTCTAAGCAAACCTTAGAATAGTATCTATCTCTGACCCAGTTGTTAGAATTTGGGGGAAGGAGGTTCACTTCGGAGCAGAGAAAATTAATGATTTATATAAGCTGCCGAATGAGGATACAGGATAGTTTGAGGTAAAGGAGTATGAACCAATTATTGGTGGACAAGTTGTCTCTAGGCAAAGAGGTCTCGTGGAAGACAATGAAAATAGGGATATTTTTTCATGACTTTACAGATGAACCTCAAATCTGGTTGGCTATTATCTGCAACCGTGTCTCTCCATGCACCAACATGACCTATGTCCTGGATATGAGATCTTGGATGGTGGAATACATATTAGACAATATTCCCTTGAATGTTGGACAACTTATACTTTCAATCATTAGGCATTTCAAGTACATAGGCAGCTCTCTACTCATGTTTCCTTTCTTAATTACTGCGCGATGTAAGAGAGATGGAGTTGAGGTGCACCCCAGGGATAATTGGGTAAGCCCGAATATTTCTATTTTCCCACTAAAGATTAAAGGAAAGGGTGCTCTTGGAAAAAGCAAAAAGAGAAAGGTTGACACATCAAAGTCAATGGAGGATGATGTAGATTATTACAAACTATCATCAGCTGGGCTTTTTTAGGAGATCTCGGGACATATTTGGACCATTAGTGATCTTGTGTCTAAGAAATCTTAGGGGATAGGAGAGAATTCCACCACCCGTTATTCCTACGTGGCTCAGTCTGATTATGAAAAATACCTTAAGGACCAGAGGAAGTAGGGGGACATCATTTTTAGACTCAAGTGAGCCTACTATTTATTGAAATGATCACATCAATTACTGTAGGAGCTGCATAATAAGATACGAGAGAAGGGGAGAGGAGAGACAAGTTATTCGCCCGTATGTGGAAAGGGGTAAAAGGCCTTTGGAATACCTTAAAACCCAAAGAGAGACTTTCTTCTTCCAGGGATGATTATGATAATGAGGTACCATCTATATGGTCTGACTCTAATGATTCTAAGGATGATGTTGAGATCGAGAGCAATGACAGTTCTTGATGCGGTTACAAGGAGCACCTTTAACTCTTTTTTTGTTTGCATGATTATGTAATGAGGACACTACATTCTCTTAGTTGGGGGTGACCATCTCTGTATTCTCTTGATTTGATACCTTGGTCTGTATTATTTGGATATTTATTTGGATGTTTTGTTTTTGGATGATCATATTTTTATTTCTAGTTTTAATAATTGAGCACCCCGATGGTACCTATATTTCATGGATTAGTTGTTTGTTTTTGTCTTTAGATTTATTTTAATTCCTAGATATTTATCTATTTTAATAATGATGTCGGATAATCCTTTCCTTATGATAAATTGAGTGATGATATTCTTAATGGAAAATCATCATGTTTTTGGGTTTTTGAGCTATAAATCCAAGGGAAGTTGGAGTACCTGTGGCATTATAGATTTGGGATTGCCCTTATGCCTATGGTGAAGTCTAAATAGCCATATGGTTTTCCCTTGTGAGAGCCAAAATGTGATATGATGGCTTTATTTGGTGCTAAAAATAGCCAATCTTTTGCGGTGAAAATGCAAAAAAAACATACCCCTTCGTCCCAAAATTTTTTGTGAAAATCAAGGGCATGAACGTGAATGATTTTGTAATAACACTTTCCTCTTTTTATGACTCTTAAATCTTTAGTTGGTAGTGCCTTTTGTCTCTAGTAGGACACGCAATTAAGCCTCCTAGAATAGTTTGTATTCCACATTTGGTGATCTTAGTCATTTAACTCTCATGCTTACTTATGTCATCTAAAACTTGTCCCATTAGCTAATCTTGATTACTAATGGTTGGTGAGATGATCTTAGGCCTTTTTTGTGAACATGGAAATTCAATTTAGCCTAAAAATCCCACCCATAAATAGATTGTATCCCAGTTACCCACTTTAAGCCTTTAAACCTTTTTTTGAAAACCAAATTATAAGACATGAGTCATTTGAGTTTTATCGCTCTTTTAAACCCTACCCTCCTTGAACTTGAAAGTGCAACTTAAGGCTAAAATCCTAAGTTGGGGTGGTGAATCTTGGAAGAGGTAACTTTGTGCCACGGGATTTTAAGTGAGTGCCTAAGATCTAAACAATATGATCAAGTGAATAAGAAAAAGAAAATATTCAACAAAAGAAATAATTGTATGAATTGTACAAAGAAAAAAATAAGAAGAAAATGTTTTAAAAATATGGGTGAATCAAGGTATTAAAAGTAGGCACATGCGAGAGTTGGAAAGAAATTCAGTGGCCCATGAACCAAAGATTAATTGAATAGTGTGTTTTGTGGAGTTCAAGTAGGGCGTAGTCACTTTGATCCCAAATATGTATCCTAACCTTGCCCAACCCTATATTACAAGCTTGAAATGTCCTTCGATATCTCAAACCAAGTGTCTTTAATTTTGTGGCTATTGAAAATAAGCGCAAGTATATAGCATGATACTTGTTTGTAGTGAGAAATTCTTTATGAGAGTAAGTGCTTGAACTTTAATCCCTTATTGCATAACAGATACTTTAGTGTGTGGGATTTCCTTTCATGATGAGGCATGTAGACAAATTGAGGTGGGTTAAATTGCAATCTTCCAAAAATAAGGCGAAAGAGTATAGCTGAGTCACTATTGATGGAGAGTCACTTCTGGAGGGTTAGTGGTTGTTTCTTGGTTGTTATTAAAAGTCTTTTGCACCCTTGAGAGCGTGATTAAGTTTGAGGAGAGTTGTTCGAATAGCTTTTCCCATGTTTGAGGGCTAATTATTGGTACTAGTTGAGTTCGAAATCACTGTGATCATTTGATTATATGGATGGGCTTATAGTGCGTAGTCTCATTAAGAAAGGAATAGCATTGCTTGAGGACAAACAAAGATTTAAGTTACGGGTATTGATGAGTGATGAATTTACCACTCATTAACATCTAAATTTGTGCACATTACAATGATTAAATTGTAATATTGAGACTAATTCTCCATTTGAATGCATTCATTTCCTACTTTTGTGGTCTTGCAGGGCTTATGATTAAAGTGAGTGGAAATGAAGCTGAAAGGAAGGGAAAATGGACAAAAAGGAGCAAGAGTTAGGAATCAAGAAACCCAAAATTACCATGATTGTGGTTCAAGGATTGCGATCGCGGTCGGTCAACTAGGATCAACAATGGCGATCACAACAAGAATCCACGCTATCCCGATGGAGCGGCTAAATTTCTGAGGGAAGTTTCATAAATTCACACATCTGAACCCAATTCTCAATAGGACAAAACCCTTGCACAATTAGGGTATCTTGGAACTAATTTTTCAATTCTGAGTAGAGAGAAAGCACTCTAATTTTGGAAAAGAACAATTATTATTAAATTTCCAAGATATTTTTTGTTATAATTTGAAAGTGTAAGTTAGGATTATTCTTGATTTGCATATTCAATTGAGGCATTGAATGCCAACTTGGGTATATCTCTTGTCTTCAATTTAATGAGTAACTAAATATTTCTCTTGGGGTTATGCTTGAATAGGGTGTTAGTGTGTATGGATGTTAATTGGTTGACATGACCTAAACATGAAAGTTGTCGTAATGGGCATCCCAAGTCCAACCAAGACTGGAGACCACCCAAGTTACCAAACCCAACCGATAACGTATATTATAAGTTGGAAGAATTAAGAACATATAACAAGATAACGTTAATACATAATCCAAGACTCTGGGACAGGTCAATATCCGTGACCACCCAAACAAGTCCAACTGTCTGATACCCAACCGATAACTTATACCAAACCAAACCAAACCATAATCCATAACCATAAACATATGAATTCCATAATAATTATATATAATCCTAAAAAAAAGGGGATGGAACATTGAGAAATTTAGACCTACGGTTTTATCCCCAATACCAATGCCAATACCAAGGTTGACACCAATACCAATCCTGCCCATACCAACCTATAGTAGTTCCACAAAAGCCTCTAACCAAAAGAATACTAAAATCTGATTGGGTTATGCCCCCAACTATAGCCAAAACAAATATCAATAAATAAACCAAAGTATGAAATAACATCTATGAAATAGAGCCTTCCCAAAAGATGGAAACTCACCACTTCAATCCAATAGTTGATCCTAAAGCCTGATCGCTAAGCAAGAGGAGTAGAACGCCTAATTAGTGCATCGCGTGTAGATATAGCCTCCTGAAGACGGGTTAGCAGGTGAACGCTATAATGAACTCAAGGTAAGGATAAAATAATGCCATCCAGTAAAACCAAGTAAACCAATCATATGAATACAAACCATACATATATAAAGATAACCATGCCGGGAAAGGGAACTGGGTTTAACATAAATTTGAAGCCATTAACTTGGGTATGGATATCTTAATCATCCTTAACCACTCACGGGCTATATGGGTCCAGTCAAACCCCTTGAACAGGCCCTTATACGAGTATCCACACGAAATATAAATATCATAAGAGTAAGCAATTCCCAAGTACACTTTACCCTACATGATACATATGTACAGTGTACGTAGAGGATTCCCGTGTACCTCATAGTATCATATAAGGTTGCCATGACCTGCCCCTCATGTCGAAAAACATGAGTTTCTAGTGTTCATCCATTGGACTCCCACCTTCACGGTTAGCTATCTTACCTCGCCATTATCGCCCAATTAAAACCATTTTAAACCAACCAATCCATTATTCCATTTATTATTAACCAAGGATACTAATAGTGGTATCATCATACCAACTATAACCTGCAAGTATTGTCCTTAGTCAAACCTTTTAAGATAAAGGGATTCCCGTGTTACCCATTTACTAAGTTAACTTGGGGAGTCCCATGTACCCCACAAGTGTTCCATTATGTTTGCTTGGGGGATTCCATTGTACCTCACAAGGATGTTTACTAACATATTTACTTGGGGGATTCCATTGTACCCCACAAGAATGTTCAATTAACCAAAACAATGACCACCAAATTATTCCATTCGACCATTCCAAACCATCTAAGCCATTTAAGGCTCCATTACCAAATCATGTCATGCAATAGTTCAATTAAAAAACCAATAATATAGTAAAAGCATTATCATAAGCATTTTATCAAACATGTCGGGGGCATAGTATTTCCAAAACCAAAACTAATTATCATATGACCATTCCCATGCAACCAACTATCCAAAACTACCATTAAAGTATGTAATAACATAATTAAAACATGGGAAAACCATATCCAAGCATTTATAACCAAAACCCCAACACATATTTGAAAACTCCAAAACTATTCAACAAATCATGCCATGAAAATATTGTATAAAACCATGTTTTTTAGTTGGAACTAACAATTAGGGAAGAGTACACGCCTAAATTGAGAAGATAATGGAGAGAAATCACCAACACAAGCCTCAAATTTATCCTTAAGATGAAACCCTAGATTCCTTTACCCAAGAACTTTAGAGAGGATTAAAGAGTGTTTTCTAAGTGTTAATAAAAAGAATAAAATGGCAAATAACCTCCCAATAGTGATATAAGTCGTGGAGCCTTAAAAGGTTAAGTGGGGAAATGTCTATATTACCCCACTTAAACTGCACCAAAATCTCGTTAGAGGGATACGAATATCCATACCGCATAAGGACCAACAAACTGAGGACTGAGCTTCCCCTTCTTAATAAACCATATTACTCCGTCCATGGGAGATACCCTTAGGAACACCCTATCCCCAACCTCAAACTCCAAATCTCTATGTCGTATATCCACATAGGACTTTTGGCGACTTTGGGTAGCCTTAAGCCTATATCGAAATACCTTTACCTTTTCCATAGCCTGATAAACTAAATTCGGACTAAACGTATCCGCCTCACCAAGCTCAAACCAAATAATAAGAGATCTACACCTCCTACCATACAATGCCTTAAAAGGGGGCATTTCAATACTAAAATGGTAACTATTGCTGTAAGCAAACTCTACCAAAGGTAGATGCTCAACCCAATTGCCATGATAATGAATCACGCATGCCTGAAGCATATCCTCCAACATCTTAATAGTCCTCTCTGCTTGCCCATCCATTTGAGTATGAAAAGCAGTACTCAGACTAACCTTAGTCACCAATACTTTATGAAAAGACCTCTAGAAATAAGATGAAAATTGTGTACTACAATCAGAGATAATTGAAACTAGTACCCCATGCAGCTTCACTATCTCTAGAAGATGCAACTTTGCATAGTCCTCAGCTGAAAAGTTTATCCTCACTTGCAAGAAGTGAGCATACTTTGTCATCTCATCCATAATAACACAAATCAAATCTAATAGGTTCCGAGATCGAGGAAGACCGATAACAAAATCCATATCGATTACCTCCTATTTCCATTCAGGAAAATTAGTTTCTTAATACAACCCACCAGGCCTCATGTGCTCAACTTTAACTTCTAGAAACACTATGCATTTGGCTATAAAATCAGCCACATCCCTTTTCATATGATTCCACCAATACACTCCTTGAGATCATGATACATTATTGTCGAATCGGGATGAAGAATATAGCACGATTCATGCACCTCAACTAAGATCCTTTGTTGAAAATCATCGACGTCAAGAACACACAATCTCCCTAGGTGCCATAAAGTACCATCACTACCAATCTCAAATACCATTACCTTTTTCCCATCAACATCACTCTTATTTTTCATCAAGACTAGATCCAGCACTTACTTCTCCTTGATCTTTGCACCAAGAGATGACCTAAACACTTCATGTACTATTCCCATTATCCTTGGAGTCCAAGAGATGAACTGTAAGATTGACCAAGTGGTGAATATCCTTCACCAATTCCCGCATTCCTTTCTACACATAAGCCAAACTCCCCATGGATAACTAGCTAAGAGCATCAGCAACCACGTTAGCTTTACCTGTGTGGTAGTGAAGACTCATATCATAGTCCTTGAGAAGCTCCCACCATATTTTCTACTTGAGATTTAGTTTCTTTTGAGTGAATAATTACTGTAGACTTTTTTGATTAGAAAAGATATCCACGTACACTCCATATAAATAATGCCTCCAGATTATTAAAGAAAAAGACACAGCCAAAAGCTCTAAATAATGAGTAGGATAGTCCCTCTCATGCACCTTCAATTGCCTAAAAGCATAGGCAACCACCTTCTCATGTTGCATCAACACACAACCAAGTCCCACCCGAGATGAATCATAATAAACCATAAACCCCTCATTACCTCCAGGCATTGTCAAAATCGAAACTGAAGTTAGTATATCCTTAAGCTTCTTGAAACTCCCTACACATGTATCTGACCAAGAGAACCTTACCTTCTTCTGAGTCAATTTGGCTAAAGAAGCACCTATCGTCGAAAAGCTTTTCACAAACTGCCTATAATACCCAACCAAACCCAAGAAATTCCGAATGTCGGTTGGAGTCGTGGGTCTAGGACACCTTTTAACTACCACAACCTTTTGAGGATCCACAATAATCCCCTCACTACAAATAATGTAACCAACAAAAGTCAGGACGTTCAACCAAAATTTGCATATAGAGAACTTGGAATACAATTATTGTTCCTTTAAGGTCTGTAACACCACACGAAGGTGATTATCATGATCCACCTCACTTTTGGAATAAACCAGAATGTCATAAATAAACACAATGACAAAAAGATCCAAGAACTGCCTGAAAACCCTGTTCATCAAGTCCATAAATGTCGTCGGGGCATTAGTCAATCCAAATGACATCACCAAGAATTCAAAGTGCCCATACCGAGTATAAAAATTCATCTTATAGATAAAACACCAGATGCATCCCACTCATACTGAGCAGTAACCAACTGAACAATAGTATGAATTGATAAAAAATTTTGTATTTGTCACCTCACCCTGAAAAGGACTAGTAGAAATAAGGGGATCTCTAGAACAATCAAGGATAGGACCCTAGGATCCAATGCAAACTCTAGATATAGAGGATACCCCATCATCACCATCCCCAAATGGGATAAAAGAATTTTTTTGTGTTCCAGATCATTGAGGTATGATCAGAAAAGTGAACAAAAAAGGATTAGAGGAAATTTCTAGACTTATGAGTGTGGCGCACTAAACACCCTAAAATAAAATCTACTAGACACAACTTTGATATGACCCAAAACTGGGCCTTGTCATATTGAGGATCCCAAGTCTAACCAGGACTTGACACCACCCCCGTTACCCAACCCAACCGACCAAAGCATATCCTGAGTCGGATGAATTCCTAACATATAAGAAGATAGTGTGATTCCATAATAAAAGACTCTTGGCCAGGTCTATATCCATGACTACCCAAATGAGTCCAACTATCTAATACCTAATCGATAACCAATACCAAACCAAACCATAATCCAGAACCATTACCATATGAGCTCCATAATAATTATATATAATCCCAAAATAAAAGAGAATAGAATAGTGCAAAATTTGGTCCTACAGTTTTAGCCCTAATACAAAGGTTCACACCAATACCGATCCTGCCTATACCAACCCATAGCAGTTTCACAAATGCCTCTGACCAAAAAAATACAAAAATTTTGTTGGGACATGCCCCCAACCACAGCCAAAACCAATATCCATAAATAAACCAAAGTATAAAATATCATCCATGAAATAGAGCCTTCCAAAAAGATGAAAGATCACCACTTCAATCCAATAGCTGATCCTGAAGTCTGATCACTAAGTAGAAGGAGTAAAACAGTCAGTTCTTGCATCACGGGGGGATACAGCTATCCAAAGATGGGTTAGCAGGTGAATGCTAGCATGAATTCAAATAAGGATAAAATAATGCCATCCAATAAAACTAAGTAAACCAACCATATGCATATAAACTATATATACATATATATACACAACCATACTGGGAAAGGGAATAAGGTTTAATATGTATTTGAAACCATGAACATTTGTATGTGTAGATTAACTATTCTTAACCTTCCATGAGCTATATGGGTCTAGTGTAACCCCCTGAATGGGCCCTGATACATGTAGCCGCACGAACCGGAGATACCATAAGAGTAAGGGATTCCCAAGTACCCTTCACCATCGATGATACATATATACAATGAACTTAGATGATTCCAATATACCTCATAGTGTCATATATGTCTCCATGACCTACCCCTCATATCGGCAAACATGAGTTTTTAGTATTCATCCGTTGGACTCTTACCTTCATGGTTAGCTATCACACCCCGCCATTATCACCCAACTAAAACCATTTCTGACCAGTTAATTCATTATTTTACTTTTTATTAACCAAATATATTAATAGTGGTATCGTCATACCGACTATAATTTGCAAGTATTATCCTTAGCCAAACATTTTAAGGTAAAGGGATTCTTATGTACCCGTTTGCCAAGTTAACTTGGGGAAGCCCATCTACCCCACAAGTGTTCCATTATGTTTGCTTGGGTGATTCCATTGTATCCCACAAGTATGTTTACTAAAATATTTGCTTGGTTAATTCCATTGTACCCCACAAGGATGTTTACTAACATGTTTACTTGGGGGATTCCATTGTACCCTACAAGAATATTCAATTAACTATAACCATGACCACCAAATCATTCAATTCGGTCATTCCATACCATTTAAACAATTTAGGGTTCCATTGCCAAACCATGACATGCAATATTTCCATTAAAAATCCAATAATATAGTAAAAGCATTATCATAGGCATATTATCAAACATTTTAGGGGCATACTATTTCGAAAACCGAAACCAATTACTATATGTCCATTCCCATACAACCAATTATCCAAAATCACCATTTAAGTATGTAATAACATAAGTAAAACATGGAAAAACCATAATCAAACATTTATAAACAAAACCCCAAAACCATTCAATAAACCGTTAGATGAAAAGATTGAATCAAACAATGTTTTTAGTTGGAAGTAACAATGAGGGAATATTACATGCCTTAATTGAGAAGATAATAGAGATAATTCACCAACACAAGCCCAAAAATTAATCCTTAAGATGAACCCTGGCTTCCTTTGCCTAAGAACTTTAGAGAGGATTAGAGAGTGCTTTTTAAGTGTTAATGAATTGAATAATAGGGCATTAATCTTCCAATAGTAATGTAAGTGGTGGGGCCTTAATATGTTAAGTGGGGAAATATACAGATGTAATACCCGTGCTTTTTCTTAGTTCAAAAATCATCTCAAGGATATTAGAACTTGTTTTGAAATAAGAATTCATTCTTATACACGTGGTATTTCTATAATTTTCACTTTCTTAGACGTGGGAAATTGAATAAGTTTTACATCAATATATAATTTGCCCAAATCTGACACCCGGGCAAAGAGTTAGAACCTTTTTAGTGCGACAGTGTTTGACCTGAGCCTTCAGCGCGTCGCGGAGATAGCTCAAATGGCAATTGTCAAATTCCAGTGTTACTCCATAAACTGGCACATCGCACCAAACTTCCAGATCATAGACAAGGTGGCAACATAATAGCTATGCGTCGCACCACCATACAGTTTCCCAATTGTCAAATTCCAGTGACACGGCGCGATAACGCCGCATCATGCCAAGGGCCCAATTTGGAAAATTTTACTGAAAATTTAAATTACATGTCTAGAGTTAAAAGGATCAATTTTCCTCCCCTATATAAGCTTCCAAACATAGGATTTAGCCCTTATTCATCTAAAATATTGATGTTTTTATCAAATACTCTCAAGAACTCAAGCTAGGGTTTTCAAAGAAGGTTCAATTTTAAGAAGCTTTCACCATCAATCTTCACGAATCACGAACTAAGGTATGCATAGTGTTCATTCATGGGATTCTTTCATCCCTGAAGTCCATGAATCCTTTTAAACTATAAGTTATGTATTTTCTTCATGTTTTCATGCTTTGTATGTTCTCTTTCATATTGACAGATAAGGAATTGATTTCTATTCCATGATTTGATGATAAATTCTATGTGAGTTGATTAGTATAGATAAAGATTTATGAAATATCATGACTAAAACCTTGTATGATGGAATTGGAATTGAAGCATGATGTTTAATTGTTGTATAATATGCTTTACATGTACTATGCGTACAATATGTTTGATTAAATGCCTAGATGAAGGAAAATTGTCTAACTAGAATGATATCATGAAATCCCCATGAATGTACAAGTTTATGCCTACTACATGTTTGATGAAAGGCTTCTATGAATATAGTATGTATTATGATGTTAGTTAAGTATTCAAGTAAATCATGCTATGTCAGTTTCCTTCTATCGAGTCCTGGGGGTACTTGTACCCGAAACATTAATTGTATGCCTAGAGCCATGTCATGTTTTCACGATACTCTCAGTCAAGCTATGAACTCTTAGACTTCAGATAGTCTTATGACTCAGGAAAAAATCTCCATGATCTCATGACTCAGTCAGTTGTAAGATATCAGTAGTATTCTATCAGCCACAGAAATTCAGTAGCTTAGTCAATGCTCAGTTCATTTCAGTAAATCATGTTCAGTGTCCATTCAGATGGGAGTAGTAATTATCACCTAGTGAAACCAAGGATGGGGACTCACCTGTTATACGAGGGTGTGATTCCCAGAAGCAATCCTTGCATTCCAGAACTATGTAGCCAGTATAGGTTGAGATATCATATCCTGCTATATGAGAGTAGATGAAGGGGCTTAACCTGTTATGTGAGGGTTCTCACCATTCTCGTTAGATTCACATATTATATGAGGGTTACTTATATGTTGTCCTTACTAGTGGCGCGATATTGACACCGTTCCAATCAGGGCATAGATTAGACCCCAGCTCAGCTATTATAGCACCTTTGGGGCATGTCGGTTAGATATTATTTCCCACAGTTTTATGTTACAAAATTAGGACTGTCAGATACAGTCAATCAGTCTCAGTAATAGAACTCAGATAGTTCTTCAGATTTCAGGACTTTCAGATACAGTCAACTCAAATACTGTACGAAACTCAGATAGTTCTATCAAATTCAGGACTGTCAGCTATACTTACCCACGTTATCAGTTATACTCAGATATAGTCACCCATGTTGTCAACATTATTATTATATAGTCCTATTACTTCTATTGCAACCCCTATGTCCAGATTGACTCAAAAGAAAGTCAAGTTTCAGTGGTCAGATCCATGCGAGAAGAGTTTTCAAGAATTAAAGACTCGACTTACCTCAGCTCCTATTCTAGCATTACTAGATGGTTCAGATAGTTTTGTAGTTTATTGTGATGCATCTATAGTAGGTTTAGGTTGTGTCCTCATTCAGCATGGTAAGGTCATAACCTACGCCTCTAGACAACTTAAACCCCATGTGAAGAATTATCCTACTCATGACCTTGAGTTAGCTACCATAGTATTTGCCTTAAAGATTTGGAGGCATTATCTCTACGGAGTTCATGTGGATGTTTTCATATATTATAAAAGCCTTTAGTATGTCTTTTCTCAAAAAGTTCTCAATCTTCATTAGAGAAAGTGGTTAGAGCTCTTGAAAGATTATGACATGAGTGTCATCTATCATTCGGGCAAGGCCACTGTAGTAGCCGACGCTCTCAGTAGACTGTCCATGGGTAGTATTTCTCATGTTGATGATAATAAGAAGAATTTAGTCTAGGAAGTCCCCCAGCTTTCTAGACTAGGTGTTCACTTAGTCAACTCTTCAGAGGGGGGTGTATATGTTCAGAGTAGTTCTAAATCATCTCTAGTTTCTGATATGAAAGAAAAGCAAGACAAGGATCCTAGCCTTGTCAAGCTAAAAGAGTCAGTTCAGAATTAGAAAATAGAGGTTTTCTCCCAAGGAGAAGATCGTATCCTTTGTTTTCAGGGTCGTCTCTGTGTTCCTGGTGTAGATGACATAGGGCATCGAATTTTTGCAGAAGCGCATGGTGCGCGTTACTCTATTCATCGAGGGGTACTAATATGTACCGCGACTTGTGGGAAATCTATTGGTGGAGTGGGATGAAAAGAGATGTTGAAAAATTTTTGGCTAAGTGTTCTACATGTCAGCAAGTTAAGATAGAGCATCAGAAGCCTAGTGGTCCTATACAGGAGTTCAGTATTCCTACTTGGAAGTGGGAAGTTGTGAACATGGACTTCGTGACGGGTTTGCCTCAAACTCGTCGTCAACATAATTCAGTCTGGGTCGTTGTACATAGAATAACCAAATCATATCTTTCTTTCCATTTCATACCTCTTATTCAGTCGAGGATTACACCAAGCTCTATATCAAGGAGCTGGTCAGATTACACGGTGTTCCATTGTCTATTATCTCAAAAAAAGGTACCCAATTCACCTCTCATTTCTGGAAAGCATTCCAAAAGGGTCCTAGTACCCAAATTCATCTCAGTACAATCTTCTATCCTCAGACAGATAGTCAAGTAGAAAGGACCATTCAGACTTTAGAAGATATGCTAAGGGCGTGTGCAATTGATTTCAAGGAAAGTAGGGATGACCACTTGCCTTTGATTGAGTTTCCATACAACAATAGCTATCATTCCAATATTCATATGGCTCTATTTGAAGCTCTCTATGGTAGGAGATATAGATCTCTAATTGGTTGGGTTGAAGTTAGTGAGGCCTCATTCATAGGCCCTGACTTAGTATTCGACGTCCTAGAGAAAGTTCAGTTAATTAGAGAAAGACTCCGGGCTGCTCAGAGCCGACAGAATTCTTATGTAGATATTCGTAGAAAGGATCTCGAGTTTGAGATTGGTGACTATTTCTACCTCAATATCTATCCTATGAAGGGAGTGAAGAGATTCGGCAAGAAGGTAAAATTTAGTCCCCGATATGTCAGTCCCTTTAAGATTCTCAGTCGATTTGGCAAGGTAGCCTATGAGCTCAAATTGCCTTTAGATCTAGCCTCAGTTCATCCAGTCTTCCATGTCTCTTTACTCAAGAAGTGCATAGGTGACCCATCAGTTGTAGTCCCAATTCAAAGCATAGATGTTCAGAACAGCCTCTCGTATAAAGAGATTCCAGTTGAAATCTTAGACTATCAGACTCATAGATTAAGGAACAAAGAAGTCCCTCTAGTTATATTTCTTTGGAGAAATCAGTCCATCGAGGGAGCTACTTGGGAAGCAGAAGCAGATATAAGTACCAAGTACCCTCACCTCTTCCCCACCAACTAAGATCAAGCTTAAGGTAATAGTTCTCCTTAAGCTTACTCAGTTTCATGATTAGTGTGCATCACTAACTTAGTATTCAGTCTCATGCTCATTTTCCCATGATGATCATGGTATCAAGTACCACCACATATTCTGTCATGCATCCATGTATTAGATTAGTTATATAGTTATGCATCAGACATGCATTCTCATTGTAAGAAAACTTAGTTCTTCAGAACTTTCAGTTATGCATTTATGAATCAGTTACGCATGCATCAGATATGCATGTTTAGTATGTTATGTTCAGCTTATCAGTTATGTCTATCATGAGAACATATTCCAGTTATCCATGTTCAGCTCATTGCTTCCCCTCTCAGTCAATCTTATTTGAGGATGAATGTTCTCAAGGGGGAGATATTGTAATACCCGTGCTTTTTCTTAGCTTGAAAATCATCTCAAGGATGTTAGAACTTGCTCTGAAATAAGAATTCATTATTATACATGTATTATTTTCACAATTTTCACTTCCTATCACATGGAAAATTGAATAAGATTTCCATAGATATATAATTCACCCAAATCCAACATACGAGCGAAGAGTTAGAGCCTTTTTAGTGAGACAGTGTTTGACCTAAGCCTTCAGCGCGTCACAGAGATAGCTCAATTGGCAATTGTCAAATTCCAGTGTTGCTTCGCGATACTGGCGCGTCGCTCCAAACTTCTAGATCGTAGACAAGGTGGCAAAGTGATAGCTCCGCATCGCGCCACCGTGCAGTTTCCCAATTATCAAATTCCAATGACACGGCGTGATAACGCCGCGTCGCGCCAAGGGCCCAATTCGGGAAATTTTACTAAAAATTTAAATTACATGTCCTGGGTTGAAAGGGTCAATTTGGCCCCCCTATATAAGCTTCCAAACACGGGATTTAGCCCTTATTCATCAAAAATATTGATGTTTTTCTCAAACACTCTCAAGAACTCAAGCTAGGGTTTTCATAGAAGGTACAATTTCAAGAAGGTTTCACCATCAACCTTCACGAATCACGAACTAAGGTATGCATCGTGTTCATTCATGGGCTCCTTTCATCCATGAAGTCCAAGAATCCTTTTTAACTACAAGTTATGGATTTTCTTTATGTTTTCATGCTTTGTATGTTCTCTTTCATGTTGATAAATGAGGAATTGATTTCTATTCCATGATTTGATGATAAATTCCATGTGGGTTGATTAGTATAGATAAAGATTTACGAAATCTCATGACTAAAACCTTGTGTGGTGGAATTTGAATTGAAGCATGATGTTTAATTATTGTATAATGTGCTTTACATGTACTATGCCTACAATATGTTTGATTAAATGCATAGGTGAAGGAAAAGTGTCTAACTAGCATGATATCATGAAATTCCCATGTATGTACAAGTTTATGCCTATTACATGTTTGATGAAAGGCTCTTATGAATGTAGTATGTATTATGATGTTAGTCAAGTCTTCAAGTAAATCATGCTATGTCAGTTTCCTTATATCGAGTCCTGGGGTACTTGTACTCGAAACATTAGTTGTATGCTTAGATCCATGTCATGTTTTCACGATACTCTCAGTCAAGCTGTAAACTCTTAGACTTCAGATAGTCTTATGACTCAGGAAAAAATCTCCATGATCTCATGACTCAGTCAATTGTCAGATATTAGTAGTATTATATCAGCCATGGAAATTCAGTAACTCAGTCCATGCTCAATTTAGTTCAGTAAATCATGTTCAGTGTCCATTCAGATGGAAGTAGGAATTAGCACCGAGTGAACCCAAGGATGGGGACTCATCTATTATACGAGGGTGTGATTCCTAGAAGCAATCCTTGCGTTCCAGAACTATGTAGCCAGCATAGGTTGAGACATCATAGCCTGCTATATGAGGGTAGATGAGGGGGCTTAACCTATTATGTGAGGGCTCCCACCATTTTTGTTAGAGTTACCTGTTACATGAGGGTTACTCACATATTGTTCTTACCAGTGGCGCGGTATTGACACCCTTCCAATCAGGGCATATATTGGTCCCCAGCTCAGCTATTATAGCACCTTTAGGGTATGTTGGTTAGATACTATTTCCTACAGTTTCATGTTAAAGAATCAAGACTGTCAGATACAATCAATCAATCTCAGTAATAAAATTCAGATAGTTCTTCAGATTTTAGGATTTTTAGATACAGTACGGAACTCAGATAGCTCCATCAGATTCAGAACTGTCAGCTATAGTCACCCGCATTATCAGTTATACTCAGATACAGTCACCCATGTTATCAGCATTATTTAGATATAGTCCTTCATGTTATCAGTCATATCAGTTACTATCATGTCACGTTATCAGTATACAAACTCAGAAATCACAAAATTACGTTGTCAGTTACAGTTACATATTTATGCATATATTCTCAGGTTCATGTTAGATAGTCAGTTAACATTATTCACGCATGTGAACCATTGCATATAGCCTACCTCACATGTACACTCGGTCCATATGTACTAACGCATTCGCGCTATGGTGCTTTCTTTTTATGTTACACCATAGGTTCAGAGACACAAGCTTCAGATCAGCAGTAGATTCCAGTATCGGCAATCAGAATAGAAGTGTCGTTATCCTTCGATGAAATAATTATTTCTCCACTATATCATTAATAAGTTATTAGTTGGAGTTAGTTGAGGACATGTTCCATCAACTCCTTATTCAGATTCTTCAGATAGTAGAGGTTTCCATAATAGATGCAAGCTAAATATAGACTATCACGTTTTAGACTTCAGTTTTGTTTTGGGTATTCTATTACCCCACACAGATGTTACGTTATTCAGTTATGTTCATGATCAAACCTTATGGCTTTTCAGTACATGTTTCCGCATTATTATGTTATCTTATGTAGTATACAGGTACAGATATCAGTCATGGGTTCACTTATGGTCCTTCGGGGTCATGAGAATCATGTAGCATTCCCGTTCAGTAAATCGGGTCATTCTAACATATTACCCTCAACTATACTAAAATCCTGTTAGAGGGATACGACAATCCATACTAGTTGTATCATCCAATATGAGTGGTACCCACCACTCATACCCAAGGAAATATTTCTTAGACCCAACACTATCCAACGTACGTCTTACCCAAAAACATGTCGTATCCATGTATACGAATAGTACCCATGGTCCATACCCCTAGGAGAATAAATATAAATATGATTGAACAGTGCCCACCAAAAGAGTCCTTGGTAGGACTTGTACCCTGCTTACGACTCATGGTGAGCCACTCATACTCAAATCCAACCTAATTTACTAAATCTAAGACTAAGTGAAGTAACCAACCAATCTATATCCATCGAGATGACTTGTACAAAACAAATCATACCCGTTCTAGTAACCCAACCTACCCACCAACTAACACTAGTCAACATACGACTAACCCATACCACTCATATCCCAAGGTTTGAGTTGTTTCCCCTAGTCGTATCATTTCCAAAGACTAGAAATCTAGGAAATTTTCTATGGGCCAAAAGCCCAGGGTGTTATATTGTCAATCTAAATTATTAACTATTGATGTTGGGTTTTGCTATTACTCGATGGTTGAAATATGAACTGTAGGTGAAAAACCCAATTTACTTTGATCCCACATAATCCTTGAAAGATGGATGTGGGTGATAAGAAATTATGAACAACTACATAGGATTTGAAAACAAGTTTACACTCTTTATGGAAAAGACCCCAACTTTTGTTGGGGTTAGAATGACAACGACCACCTTGCACTACAACAATGGTGTAAGTTGGGCATTATCATCCACCACTAAGTAGGCAATAAAACTAGAGAAGATCACAATGCAAGTGCAAACAATGATTTAGAAGAACCTCACACTTACCATACTTAGTTATTTTTCCAGGGTTCCCAAAACCCTAGCAAACAGAGTTAACCACTCATAGTTGCAAAATAATCCAAGAAATTCAATAAATAAGGCATCAAAGTAATCTTACAAGAATTAAGATTAAAACCCAAAATCTCAAATCAATTAATCAACCAAAAACTAAGAACAAAGAGATTCCAAGATCAAAAGTCAATCTTGTAATCAAATATATGTTTGTGAATAGCATGAGTGCATAAAAAGGCATAAAATGACTCAAAAACATCATAAGAGTATTTATAGATTACATAAAAACCCTAAAAATCAAAACCAAATTCAGGAAACTTGGGTCGATGGTCACATATGATGCCATATATGGTCCGTAGGAGCCCGTCATAGGTGATATAAAATTCTCAATTCTACAGCTTCTCTAAACTTCTATTTTTTATACTTATGATGGTACCCATGGTGACATAGGTGGTACCTACGGGTCGTAGGTGACCCTTCGTAGGTGATAGTAAAAAAATCTTCAACTTTTGATTCTCTGAAGTTCGATCTATGAAACAAGTAACACCTATCTATACCACATAGATGCTACCTATTCCATGTAGGTAGCCTCATAGGTAGTCTTTTCTATAGATCTTAACTTTTTTTATTCATGTTATGCTCCAAAACCTATTTCCCTAAAAAATAAACACAAAAAAACATCATATCTACCAAAACAAACCTAAGTACTTTCATATTCTCCAGTTTTCAACATCGAGAGTGCCATGAATCCATGGAAAATAAAAACCCTGAACTTAGAACATTTGCATGTCCTCAGGCAACCTAAACACTTCAAAACAAAACAACAATGCTTAACCAAGGTAAACGTAAGATAGTTATGATAGTCAATCTTAAATTCAACTCAAAAACATCAACCCACTTCTATTTTAACTTTTCAAAACCAGATGTGTGAATTAATACAGTCCAACAATGTGACATAAGAGAATCAATCTTTGGTGTTACATTAGCAACACTGTAATCAAGCATATGTACAAATTACACTACCCAAACAAATAAGCAGCTAGCAACATAACCCACACACACTCACAACAAAAAAGTCCCACTCAGTCAGTAGAATAATACATGTTAATCCTGGGATGATAACAACACACTCACACTCTCAAAGAAAGTTCCAATAATATGCGTAGAATACCATAGGCTTGCACTTCTTTTCTTTATCTAAGTTTTTAGATTGTCGGGTTAGGATCACTATAGGAATTTACTCGACTTGTAACGTAGGCTTGGGGTTGATATGGTACATTTGCGAATTTAGTGTCTAAGTCTCCTTGGCACTACAATTACTTTAGGGGTCCACTTATCAACCAACTTTTCTTTTATTCTGCCCTTGTTTCTCCAGTTTGTTATTTTATTTCTTATTCAAACTAGATGCAATCTCTTTTATTCTTTGTTTTTATTTTTCAAATCTATAAATTATATATATATATATACATATATATATTCTCTTTTTCTTTTATTTTTTCTACTACACTTAGCGCTACTTTATTTTCTTTTATTTACACCCTTCTTTATACCCACTTCTAATCACGGACCTCTATGTAGCAACTCCCAACTTAGGCAATTTGCTTAAGTTGAGGTGCAAAATGCCTAAGTAAGACCAGAGCCAAAATAGGTTCATTGTAATTAAAATGGGAAGGTGAATGGTTAAAACAAGAAAACCAGTCTATACAGGCTCAAAATAGGGATCAAGGGATACTTATTCATATTTGGATGGTTATTAGTCTAAAAGTGGACTCAATCAAGAACAACCTATGATCCTTTCCTAACTGACTATCATATAACCTAGGCAAGACTAATTACGCAAGTTTTGGATTCAACATACAAAGGGAACAATGTATGCATCTCACACATACATGGCACAAGGCTGCATCATAAGCTACTACCTATCTAATTCATACAAATGCTAGCTATGATTATTATGTCCTTAATCTTAATGTCATAACAAGATTCACAATAGTCATATATATATATATATATATATATATATATATATATATATATATTTACATAACACAATTGAAAAATAATTTTTTCAAAGGGGTATTATTCTTATAACACATCAAAACAAAATACATCAACTGCCTTAGGTACTTTTTTTATCTCTGTCAAACAAACACAAAATAAAACAAAAACAAAATATGACCTAAACATGTCGGATCTAGAAAAGTGTAATCAATCTCAATCTTATCCTGAATTTTAAGCGTAGCCTCCTTTTCTTGGCGGGATAGATGGTCGGCAATCTAATTTTCAGTGCCTTTTTGATCCCTTACCTCAAAGTAAAATTCTTGTAGCAGTAGTACCCATCAAATCAACCTAGTCTTAGCATACTTCTTCACCATAAGATACCTAATAGCAGCATGGTTAGTGTGCACAATGACTTTGGTACCAATCAAATATGACTGGGACTTTTTAATATCACACACTACCAAGCAATACGTGTTTAGTAACCATGTAATTTTTCTATACAGGGTTGAGTGCTCTACAAACAAGTGCACTTACCATCCCATCATACTCATCAGTGTGGTTGCTATCAAAATTCATGATCACTGCCGACAGTTCCTCGACACCAAGTCTCTCCTTAATGGGAGCAACCAATATATCTTCATGTATATTGCCTATCACAAATACTACCCGCATATATTTTGGCTACCTCATTGACTGACACATATTGAAAGTGACTTGTTCATCATAAGTCTAAATTACATCTATTCTATCTCTTTGTCAACCAATGCCCTACTCGTGGTCGGGATTGGCCTTTCCTAAGATGATAGTGACATCAAAATAAACGTCACAATTCTGATTCAAAAAGTCAACAGGAAATATGAAAGAAGACACCTTCACCAAAATATCACATATTATACCAACCAATTTCTTCTTAGTGTGACCAGCCATCAATAGTCTCATAAAGGCCGACTTAGGAGACCCTAACCCCAACTTTTTGTATACAACTATTAGCATTAGATTAATGTTAGCTCCTAGATTATTTAATAATCATAAAAAATTAAAGGACCAATATTTCAAGGTATAGCAAAAGCTTTGGGATCCTTTTTTGCTTAACTAAAGATCGAAAGCAATAGCACTATAGTGGTGCATGTTATCAGTGGGCTCAAAACTTCTCATCCACTTTTTGGTCATAAAATCCTTAATAAACTTTGCATAACTAGGAATTTTCTCTAAAGCTTCCAATATAAGGATATTCGCAGACAATTCCTTCAACATTGACATATATTTCTCTTCTTTAACTTTCTTTTTTCAATCTTTTAGGAAAAGGTGGAGGGAGGTTGTGGAATAGGCTTCAGTATTGATGCGGCCTTCTTACAATTCTCCTTACCATCATTAGCTTGTTTCTCTAAAATTTCATACTTTTGAGACACAACCATTAGTCAAATTTCTTAGATCTAGTTTTGGGTGCCTCATCAACATGCATAGTATCAATTCTCACTTTATCAACCACAAGTATAGGTGGATCAATAGTAACCTTACCACTTTTAGTGGTGATAGCAAGGCAATAATAGTCATTCTTTGAATTTTGAATGATATTTCAAGGAATATTACCTATTGATATTGCTTCAATATAACCAACATCTGCCCATACTACAACTCAAGTTGCTTATTTATAGTGACATGCAACTCTACGTTTTGGCTCAACCCTGATATACTTGCCTTAATCTACTTAAGGAAACTCTCTTGGCTCTGAACCCTTCACAATCTAGGAAAGCAATTCCTCCAATCTCAATCTTTAAAACTTAGCATCATGATTCCTCAGTAGAATATAAAGACCACTCTTCTACTTGTAATCATCCTTTCTCCTCTAGTCACCATCACGCTCTTTACTTTTATCCCTATACCTATCTCTATAGTAGTTCCAACCTTTATTCCCTTACCTTATATTCTAAGTATATTTATTAAACCCTTAACCCTTGGGTAAAAACCCCGTCCCTTGGTTTTGGTAATCCGATCAAAGATTTCTGAAGCCTGATCCTCTTAAAGACTCATGAAAGCTCTACCTATAATAGTATCTACTATAGCATTGGTATTTATATTCAAGGCTCTATAGAATATCTTAAGAAAGTTCTGCCTAGTGATTTTGTGGTTTGGAAAATTCACTAGCTTCTTCTTTAAACTCAACCATGTGCATGTTTGAATCATCTTCGGGAAGACCACCGAACAACCCCTTAAGAAAAAGGAGTTGAATCATCATACTGGTAATATTAAATTTATCTCTAGGTTCTAGAGATGGAGGAATGATATCTCCAACTGTACCTGCTCCATCTATTCTATCTTCATCATCATTCAGATCAAACTATATCGGTTGTCGATCCTGCCTCACCCTAAAGGGACAATTTTTATTTACATTTTGATTCACTAGTGCAGCCATATTCTCTGTATACCTTGGGCTAACAGGATCTAACAAATCATCATCCCCTAAATCATCATAATCAGGATTAGGAAGACGTGCTAGATGGCAGTCATTCTGCTGATTAAGTTTAGCTCTAGCCAGAGCGGCTAGTCTTTCAGCATCTTGGGGGTCTGCCATTCTACCAATTAACTGCAGTTTTGGATGCATTGGTAATAATGGTGCACCAGATCTTCGTGTACTTGTCATACATAATAACTTTCCTACATAGAACAAAAACAACAAACAAAAGTAAAATTTGGGAAACTTGACCAAAGGTCAATTAACAAACACAAAATTAATTGACAATCATATTCCCAGTAATGGTGCTAAAATTTGATACGCCTAAATTACACCTTTCTTATGAGAGAGTAAGCGGTTGTTGTCAAATATAGAACCTAACTAGGTTGGGTGTCGAAACCTACAGGGAATACTGTGTTCACTAAGTATTGTGATTGTTATTAGACTATTGCTCAAAGGTTCCTAAATAAGAAGGGTTTTGATTTATAAATTGTGTTCTAAGTAATTGTAACAGAGTTGGTCAAAGAAGGATTCGTGGACTCTATGGGTGAAAGGAAACCATAGATGAACACCTAACATACTTGAATCTTATGGATTCTTGAAGTTATTGAAGGTTTTCTTGAGGATTAGTCTTGATTCTTGAAGCTAGGTTTTTTGCCTCTTTGAGAGAGAATGCCTTTTGATTTGGGGAAAAGTTGAATAATGAATGACTTAAAAAAATTTTAGTGATTAAATTCCGTATTTGGGCATATAAAAATTATGGGAAAAGATAGTTTTAACCCTGGGCGAAACATTTAATTTTTGTCAAAATTTTCCAATTTGGGCCCTTGGTGCGACGTGGCACTGTCGCGCCGTATCTCTAGAATTTGCCAACTGGGAAAGTAGCTAGTGGAGCGATGTTGTGGTATCGTGTTGCCACCTTGGATGTGACCTCGAAGTTACCACAATGCGGTGGGATCGCATTTGTACACTGGAAATTGACAAATGTGAAATAATCTGTGGTCCGACGCGCCAGTATCATGGTACCTCACGGGAAACTGACAATTTCAATTTTGACATACTCCGCAATGCACTATTGGCCTGAATGATGGTGTTTATTGACTGAAACTTAAAATAGCCATAATTTCTTGCCCGGTTATCAGATTTAGGCAAATTTTATATCATTGGAAAGATAATTGAATTTCCTACGCATTGGCAGGCTCTAAACTGGAAAATACTAAGTATTTAGAAAAAAAAATTGGATCACTCATGTACTGAGAGTTAATCTTGAATAAGGAAATACGGGGTATTACAATATCTCCCCCTTGGGAACATTCGTCCTTGAATGAGACTAATTAAGATGAGAACACTAATAGACTGAGTTTTCACACTGAACATGTACACTAAAACATGAGTACATGACTAAACTACTGACGAGTTGAGTTCTCCTATTGGACACGCATATCTGATGCAAGGAATACATAACTAAAGCTACTGATAAGCTGAGTTTTCATACTGAACATACATATCTGATGCATCAGTACACGATTGAACTGATTCATGAATGCATGGCCATCGTGAAGATGATATACAATGGTAAATAATACTAAGTTTATAACTGTAACTGGACATTGAATTGAGTAAATCTAAGGAAGATGGTCACCTAAGCTTAGAATTCTAATAAACTTGAGATCTTTTTCTGAACATGCATGAACGAGAACATGAGAACATGACTGAGTCTAAAACATGATACATAAACTGAATTGATTCCTTGAATTTATATGTTATGCCCTGAAAATGGTCATACAGCTAAGATTAGAATGAGAGAGTCAACTTATGAGTACTCGTTACTCTAAACTGAATTCATTATGTCAAGAGAAACTAGAAGGTTTAGGACATGCAAGTTTGGGGGTTATAGTGCATCTCCTTCTTGGGACATTATCTCCCCCGAAGAATGCTGACTTGTCTGGGATTCTACGGAAAGTTAAAATGATGCATAGGGCACCTATGAATTGAATCATGACTGAATATCTAGGATCTAAAATTGAGTCATGATACATGAACTAGACTAAATTTTGAAACTACTAGGATGCACTGTCTTGGAATATTCATATTCACGAAACTAAGGATAGTACAACTAGGTGGAAAGATGGGGAAACCATATGAATTATCTGCCTGACTGCTAAACTGGATTCCTAGCTTTACGGACTAACTTATACTGAAAACTTATACTCAACTGGATCATTTCTTGACACTCTTTCTATAAAGTTCTACTGACTTTAGGGAGCTCTTGACATGGTCTGAATAAGGCATCTGAATGAGAATTCACCACATGGCTAAAATTCTATAATATGGCACTAATAACTCTACCTACTGAGGTATGACTTGGACTGAATTCTTCCACTATGTTCAAGCCTACCTAAATATCTGAAATGTATTTAGCCACTTATACATCAACATGGCATTTAAGTCTATCTAAATAACTACAGCCTTATATAAAACTAGCATGCAATAATCTTTTCTTAACCTAAACATTTACTTAAACTAGCATATAAAAATAGCCTAAATCTGATACTGGGTAAGAAGTTATGGCTATTTTAAGTTTTAGTTGCTAAACACCATCATTCAAGCCAGTAGCGAATCACGGAGTATGTCAAAATGGCAATTTTTAGTTTCCAGTGAGGTATCGCGATACCAGCATGTCGCACCACAAATTATTTTACATTTTTCAATTTGTAGTGTACAAAATAATTTGTGGCGCGACATGCTGGTATCGCGATACCTCACTGGAAACTAAAAATTGCCATTTTGACTTACTCCGTGATTCACTACTAGCTTGAATGACGGTGTTTAGCAACTAAAACTTAAAATATCCATAACTTCTTACCCAGTATCAGATTTAGGCTATTTTTATATCGTTGGAAAGCTAACTCAATTTCCTACGCATTGGATGGCTCTAAACTGAAAAATACTTAGCATTTAGAAATATTTATATTGGATCACTCATGTACTGAGAGTTAATCTAGGCTAGGGAAATATGGGGTATTAGAACACTGAAAAGGGTTCTGCTAAAAATTTGGGATTGACACCAAAATTAATAGCTATATAGAGGGTTACAAAGAAAGTAAAGCCCCTGGATCTAATAGAACATAAACATAAAGGTAAAAGACTTGTAACATACCCCTAACCATATCAGGAGAACTTTCCTGATCCTATCGGGACTGAAGTACATACAGCCTATTCTGCCACTGACCACTGGTGGCACTAGAAATGGTGCCCTGCTGATTCAGGAAACCTACTAGATTTGATGATAGATTGGACTGGACCTGCTAGTGAAATTCTCTTCCCCTCTGAGCAACTACTCGACATTCTCTAATCCTGTGGCCTGGATTACCAGACCTAAAACACACATCACTGCCAACTCTATACTCACCCAAATGATTCCTACCATATTTTTTGGCAAAGTGGGTTAGTACGACCACTCTTTACACTGCCCTGGGACCTAGAGCCAGGCGCCCTATCCCTATTTATCATTTTTGAAATTTGGCACTAGCACACTAGTTGAAGATGGAGACGGGGCTGAAAACTTCTGACGGAGCTGAGGATGATAACAACCCTCTGACCTCAGTTGAGAAAAATTAAAGCTACCTATTCTAGCCTTCTTATTCTCCCTTTCTCTCTCCTTAAGTTTCTATTCATCAATATCTTGAGGATGGACTGTGAGTCTAGATATGTCCATCTACTTAATCAGCATAGCAGTCCTAGACACCTTGACCACACTATCAGATATACCAGACATGAACTTACTCATTCTAGACCTATCATCAGCCACCATCGAAGGAGCATACCTCGCCAATTGAGTAAACTAAAGCAAATATTCCTTTACACTCACACTACCCTGCTTCAGATTAATAAACTCCAGCACCTTAGCTTCTTTTAACTCCAAAGGGAAGAATCTGTCTAAAAAGGCTGTGGCAAACTCCTCCCACTATATAGGCCCTGCATCTGCGCCACTATCCTCCTTCCACTGCTTACACCAAGTGTGAGCTACATCCTACAACTAGTAAGCATCCAATTTTGCACTCTCACTAGAAGTGACACCCATGATATCAGTCACCTTCTTAACCATATCAAGAAATTCTTATAGATCTTCATCATTCTAAGATCGTGAAAACAAAGGAGGGTTCATTCAGGTAAAGTCCCGAATCTTACCTGCAGTTGTCTTAGCCTCTGGATTGGCTAGGATAGCAGCCTGCTGGTTGTTTTAACCTACTATTGAGTAAGCTAAGGTAGTGAAGGTAGCTCTAAATTCAGTGTGAGAGACATGCTCATTTAGGGAATCTTCTTGAAGATGTGAAGGTATGGGTTAATTCCCGTTCCTTCTTCCGTTGTTATTTCTGGGAGGCATTTTTTGTTAATAGAAGGAAGAATGAATTAGAAAGAGAGTTTAAGTAGATCTCATGCTCTTTCGCACGACATAAATATTGAAAGAAGGGAAACTTTTTTCCTAAAATATCTTGTAGCCGCTTGTCCATAAGTGTGGCGCACTTCACTCCCATGCACAGGACTCTACCCAATGTGGCTTTCAAACGCCCTAGGAAACTGTAAGACCTTAGGCTCTGATACAAAGTTTTTTCATGACCCGAGGCTACCCCCAGTCACGGCAATGGTGCTTATGGCCACAAGTCCACAAAATAACCCATGAGCTGGTACCGGTTGTAAGCACTGAATAAAATAACAGAGAACACATGTGAGGAAATGAACTACTAATTCCATTAGGTTTTAAATACGAAAATAATACAACTGAATCCACAAGTCTGAAACATATACAAAACTACTGATAGTCTGACTGATAAGATTGACAAACTATCTGATTGTCTAAAGTATCTCAAAGACTCTAAGCTGACTGAAAAGAGAGTTCATAGGACAGGGCCCAACAAACTCCAAACTATCGAACTGAAATGAAATACAAAAAGACTAAAATAACATAACAGGTCCTCAAAACATAAGGACTCACCACTGCTACTGCTGCTGACTAGCTGGAATGTCTAAGTGTGGTCAGGAAACTGAGCATCCAAACCTATGATACTAAACATCATATAGCAAAGAAAACATATGTGATCAGCACTTTGAATGTACTAGTATTGAGATAAGGTTGGCTAGAATGCATGAGATAACTGAATATAAATGCATGAAAAGCTGTAAAATTTGAGAATGCATGACGAAGCATATAACATGTTCTTAAATAGTTTGTAAACTGAAATACTAAAATCTGATAACTGAATAATTGATAAATTATATGCTATGTCCAAGAAAAACTAGATTGAGAATATAATGAATACTGCACTGCAATTGTGGGAGGTATTATCTAATCGATATGCCCCAAATCTGAGCTAATCGGGGTCTGACCTATAACCTCAGTTGGAAGGGTATCAGTACCATGCTAGAAGTACAAACGTTGGTTGTGTGGTTCCACTAATCTAGTTTACTGAAGGAACAGGGTGTGACCCCTAGGAGAAAGTCAAGACTAAACTAATGGGTGACTTCTCAAAGTAAGTAAAGCCTATACTGACAGGTGACTCCTCACATCTTACGCTAGCTACGTAGTTCTAGAATACAGGGACTGCTAATAACAACTCCACCTAACTAACAAAAAATCCATCATCCCTGTACTTGCTCAGTGCTAAATCTTACTCCCAACTGAACTGGCATTGATTACTAAACTTTTCTAAGTATAATTGTCTGTGATAACTGCCTTAATTGATAATGCTCATGATATATCTGAAATCATTCTAAATGTACTGAGATTATATCGAAACCATTTTGAATGTACTGAGACTATGTAACAGCTAATTATTGTGTTTTCATAACCCTCCAACACTGAATAGAACTATCAATAATGACATATATAGCTTTACAAAACTATAATAAGGGATTGTTGTTCAATACCTAATCATTTAGACATTTCATCAAACACTTGAAATTCATGAACTTAAACAACGAAATGATTGAAATATGTGGGAATATTATAATCATAATACTTAAAACAATAAATTTGGGACTTAACATGGAATTTTCATCATTAAAACTTGTGAGGGCTACTTTCAACTAACAACACTTGTAAATATCATGCAAAATCGAAACTCATAAAATCGTCATGAAGATAACTCATTGTAAACCTCTAAATTCGTGATTTAAAAAATAAAAATAGATTCTTGGACTCCATGGGTGAAAAGGGCCCATTAATGAACATCTCACATACCTTAAACCGTTAATCTTGATAAGGAAACACAATCTTGAAAGCTTTCCTAAAGTTTTTGTATTGGGAGACAAAATTTCTTAGTTTTCTTGGAAGGAAGAGGATTGAATTTGATGAACTTGGGGAAGGAGAAGGTTTGTATTTGAGATTAATTTGGAGAATTTGGGAAAATAATGCCCTAACTGAAATTTAATCCTATGTTTTTAAGACTGGGTCGTTGGGGAAAAGATATGGTTGCCCTGTAGTGATTAAATTCACAGCTGGAATGCTAATTAAAGTATCACCACGATGAGGTATAGGCCTCGATGCTATACCACTGCAACATGCTCCAATCGCATTGAGTTGCTGAAATCAAAATCCAAACCCGACCCAATCGTCATCTGAAAAATCTGAAACTTAGCCAAGACATGCTCCTTACACCTCTGAATATGAATTAAGTCAATAACTTATCTCTTGGGATTGGGAAGGCCACTTTAAAAGTCCTTGAACTTAAGAGGCCAAAAATAAGATTAAGTCCCCAACATTTACTTAAATTTTTAGGTTCTAAGCCTCCTATGCATGACCTATGATCTAAACTGAACTAGGAAAACATACGGGGTGTTAAAGTTTTGTATGCACTTAAAAACCATTACTTGAGCAATTTAGCTTTGTCGTCCTAACCACCCAAGGGCGATATGGGTTCAACTCCTCCTGCTGAAAGGGTCTCAGTGCGTGTAGCCGCACGACAGAGCAATATCCCATGGGATGACAAGTACATCTCTCCAATATAAAATGAGACACTCACACATGGTCATCAAGGACCCCTCATATCGGCAAATATGACTTTTTGATTTTGGTCCCCCCGGGACCGCCACCTTCCACGGCTGAGCTACACACCCCGCCATTAATGCCTAATTAAAACCATGTCAAAACAATATATTTACCATTTATTAACCAAGTTCAATATTGGTGGTATCGCCATACCACCCCTTTTGTTGCAAGTAATATCCATAGCCAAACCATTTAGGTTAAGGGGACCTTAGGTGCCCTTTCTATATACCATATTAAATCCACTCGGGAGGCTTCCACGTTCTCCACAAGCATAACCATTTAGAATTTAGCCTTTTCAAACCATTAAAACCATGCATAAATCCTTTATCCAATTTAAAATATACAAGAGTTCCATTAAAAGAAGATAATGCAATAAACATATCCTTATAAGCATTTCATCAAACACCTTGGGGCTTAATATAACCAAAACCAATTCCAAAGACCATTAAACCATTAACATGCAATCCAATTGTCCAAAACCACCATTAATGCATCTAAAAGAATAATTAAAACCATAGGAAACCATAACCAAGCATTCAATATCAAAACCCACCAATAATAGTTTAAAACCCATAATCATGAAATAATAAAAACCATGAAATCAATCATATAAACCATGCATTTAGTTAAAATTACAATGAGAGAGAAGAATCGTGCCTTAAACCAAAGAATTGATGGAAACAAATCACGAAAGCAAGGCCTAAAGCAATCCCTTAGTTTAAATCTTAGCTTTCTTGCCCTAAAAGTTCTTGAGAGAATTATGAGATGTTTTAAAATAGTTTCTAAGTGTTAATAAATAGAATAATAATAGGGAAAATAATCTCCTAAGTGTATTAAAAGTCATGGGTCCTAATTAGGGAAAGTAGGGAAATGTCCAGAATACCCCTACTTAAGTTGCAGTAAAATCCCTTCACATGGATACGACTGAACCATACGAGTCGTACCCTCCTATACGATCGGTATCCACCACTCGTATCCAGACCTCAACCCTTGGATCAAACATTGTTCAGTGTATGACTCATCAAACCAAGTCATAAATATAGTATACGATCAGTATACATGACCCGTATCCCTGCCAGAATAAAATACCTAGGGAATTGAACACTGTTTACCATATGAGTCCCTGATACGACTCATACCTATCCCTTGCGACTCACACCTCTAAGTCATACCCATTCTAGTAACCAAAACTATCCCACCAACTAACATTAGTCAGCTTACGAAAGGACCATACCATCTGTACCCCAACATACGACTCGTACCCATGAGTCGTATTGGGTCCGAAGAATGAATTTCTAGGAAATTTTCTAAGGGTCAAAACCCAGAATATTCTAGTCTCCCCCACTAGGAACATTTATCACCAAATGATGGATAATGTAGGGGTAACCACATACAAAGTCATTTGCATTATCAAACATCCCTTTAACAAAGTTTGAAAACAAAGAGGCAAAGATGTTAATATTTTCTTTCAAAAACTCAGAAAATAAAGATGTGTTCAAGATGCATACCTTCCGCACGAATCCCAGGAGAAGAAAACAAATGCGGTTACTTGGAATTTATGTCCTCTTCCACTTCCTAAGTGGCTTCTTCCATCATATGGTTCTACCATAAAACCTTAACCGAAGCCATATCCTTGGTCCGCAACCGATGAACTTTCCTATCTAATATCTCAAGTAGGACTTCTTCATAAGATAGAGAATCCAAATTACCCAATCCTTCTAATGGAACAACCAAAGAAGGATCACCAAGACAATTTCTTAACATAGAAACATGAAAGATCGGATGAACAAAACTTAAGCTAGATGGCAACTCCAACTCATAAGCAATATTTCCAACTCTTCAAAAAATCACATAACGACCAATGAATCGAGGACTGATTTTCCCTTTTTTGCCAAATTGCAACACTCACTTCATAGGAGACACCTTTAGGAACACCCTATCCCCAATCTCACACTCTAAGTCTCTTCGCCTAATATCCGTATAGGACTTTTGGCAACTTTGGACTACTTTAAGCCTATCCCAAATCACCTTGACCTTCTGCATCGCCTAATAAACCAAATTAGGATCAAACATATCCAATTCTCTAAGATCAAACCACCCAATAATAGATCTACACCTCCTACCATGTAATGCCTCAAAAAGAGCCATACCAATACCCAAATGATAACTATTGTTGTAAGAAAACTCCACCAAAGGTATATGCTTAACCCAATTGACACCATAGTCAATCACACAAGCACGAAGCATATCTTCCAAAAACTGAATAGTTCTCTCTGCTTGTCATCCGATTGTGGATGAAAAGCAGTACTCAGACTAACCTTTGTCCCCAACTCTTTCATGGAAAATCGCCAGAAGTGAGATATAAACTGGAGACCACAATTAGAGATAATCTAAATAGGTACCCCATCTAGCTTCACAATATCTTGAAGATACAACCTCGTATAATCCTTCATCAAAAATATTGCCGACACTAGCAAGAAATGCGCAGACTTGGTCATCCTATCCATGATAACCCAAATCAAATCATACTGATTCTGAGATCGAGGAAGACTGGTAATAAAGTCCATATTGATCACTTCCTACTTCCATTTGAGCAAATCAATTTCTTGATACAACCCTCCTGGCCTTATGTGTTTAACCTTAACAAATTGAAACACTATCCACTTCGCCATGAAATTAGCCATATCTTTCTTCATGCCATTCCACCAGTAGATATCCTTGAGACCATGATATATCTTAGTCGATCCAGGATGAACAACATAGAGCGACTCATGCGCCTTAGCCAAAACCCTTTGTCGCAACCCGTCGACATCAAGAACATATAACCTCGCTTAGTTTCGCAAAGTACCATCACCGCTAATCTCAAACACCACTACTTTTTTCCCACCAATGTCACCCTTGTTTTTCATCAAGATAGGATCTAGCACTTTCTTCTCTTTAATCTCTACACCAAGAGATGATCAAACTAGTTCTTGCACCATCACACCACCATCCTTAGAGTCCAAGAGACAAACTTCAAGATTAGCCAAGCGGTGAATATCCTTAACTAATTCCCACTTGGCCTCCTCCACATGAGACAAACTCTCCATGGATAACATGTTAAGAGCATCAATAACCATATTAACCTTATATGGGTAGTAGTAAAGACTCATATCATAATCCTTGAGAAGGTCAAGCCATCTTCTTTGCCTGAGATTAAGCTCTTTCTGAGTAAACACTTACTAAAGACTCTTGCGCTCAGAAAAGATATCCACATAAACACCATATAAATAATTCCTCCATATTTTTAAAGTAAACACAATTGTAAATAACTCTAAATCATGAATAGGATAATTCCTCTTATGTACCGTCAACTGCCTAGAAGTATAGGCAATCACCTTTCTATGCTATATCAAACACAATTGAGCCCTACCCGAGATGCATCTCAATAAATCACAAACCCATCATTGCCTTCCAATAAGGTCAAGATTAGAGCCGAAGTCAACTTATCCTTAAACTTCTCAAAATTCCCTTCACAAGTATCTGACCAAGAAAACTTAACCTTCTTCTGAGTCAACTTAGTCAAAGGAGCAGTTATCAAAGAAAAGATTTTCACAAACCACCTATAATACCCATCCAAACCCAATAAGATTTAAATATCAGATGGAGTCATGGGCCTAGGACACCTTTTCACCGCAGCAACCTTCTACGGATCCATTATGATCCCTTCACTAAAAATAACAAGACCCAAGAAAGTCAAGTGTTCAACCAGAACTCACACTTATAGAACTTGGCATACAAATATTATTCTTTTAGGGTCTGCAACACGCCACGGAGGTAATTAGCATAATCTACCTCACTCTTCGAATAAACTAGAATTTCATCAATAAACACAATGATGAAGAGATCCAAATACAATGTGAAAACTCTGTTAATCAAGTCCATAAATAATGTCAAAGTATTAGTCAACCCAAACAACATCACCAAGAACTCAAAATACCTATATCGAGTACAAAAAGCCATCTAAGGGATATCCACCCCCTAATCTTAAGCTGATGGTACCCAGACCAAAGATCTATCTTAAAGAAGAACTTTGCACCCTGTAACTGATCAAACAGATTATCTATTCAAGAAAGAGGATACTTATTATTGACTCTCACCTTGTTTAACTATCTGTAGTCGATTCACATCCAAAGGGAACCATCCTTCTTGTTCACAAACAACACCTGTGCACCTTATAAAGAAACACTAAGATGAATAAACTCTTTATCTAAAAGATCCTTAAGTTTCTCCTTGAGTTCCCTCAACTCAGTTAAAGCCATTTTATACGGAGGAATAGAAATTAGACGAGTGTCCAAAAGCAAATCAATACCAAACTCTATTTCTCTATCCGGAGGAACACAAAGAAGATCACCTGGAAAAACCTCTTGAAACTCATCAACCATAGGAACCAAAGACAAAGAAGGACCTTTCAAGTTAGAATTTTTAACCAAGACCAAGTGAGAAAGACAACCCTTAGAGATTAACCTCTGAGCTCTAAGATAAGAAATAAACCTCCTCCTAATAGCTAAGGAACTACCTTTCCACTTTATAATTTTTTCACCAAGAACCTTAAAGATAACCCTACGGGTATGATAATCCACAAACAAATAATAAGAATACAACGAATCCATACCTAATATTACATCAAAATCTACCATATCCAACTCAAACAGATCCACCAAGGTTTACTTGCTACTAACAAATACCACATACCCCCTATAGACTCTCTTAGCAATAATCGAGTCGCATACCAGGGTAGAAATAGAAAAAGTATATGAGATAACTTCCAAATAAAAACCAAAAGACATGGCCACATATGGAGTCATATAATAAAGAGTGAACCTAGATCAAGTATGTCACGAGAGAAATGTTTTAATGTATCAGTAATAACATCAGGTGATGCCTTAGATTCTTATCAGGATGCCAAAGCATACAACCTATTCCGACGAACACTAGAACCAAGAGCAGTAATAGAAGCAGATGCCACACCACCAGATGCAGGATCAGAAGATGAAGCCATAGGAATCTCATTCGCCCCCGTAGCAACCTTATTAACCAAATAATCCCTAAGCTGATGTCCTACCTAGCCACACTTGAAGTATTTTTCCCTTTTTTCCTCGTAATAACCCCAATGAGGAAAACTGTAAAATCAACAAGGAGGAGATGAAGAACCTTACTAACCCCCACTCGCCTACGATTAGAAAACCTGTGCTTAAGAATTGTCAACCCCTTGATGATTCTTGTCTCCTAACTGATAAGGAGAACTAACAGTAGAAAAGGATCCAAAACTCTCCCATTTTTTTCTACCAATTTCCACCATCTCTACCACCTTGAGACTGAGCACCTCCCTAATCAAAAAACCTATTCCACTTCCCCTGCCTATCCCCAAACTCTATTTATTTCCTCTTCTCATCTTCAAACCACTGCATATGAACAGTTAACCTTGAGATGTCCATATCTTTAATCAAGAAGGCAGTCTTGCTCTCCAGAATCAAATCTTTATTCAATCCAAAAGAAAACCTCCTTATTCTCGACCTTATATAAGCCACCAATTTAGGAGCATACCTTGATAGCTAATAAAACTTCAAAGCATATTTATTTATAGATATCCTTCCCTGCCTAAGGTTAACAAACTTCTCTATCTTTGTTTCCCTCAACTCTTGAGGAAAGAATCGATCCATAAAGGCATTAGAAAAAACCTCCCAAATCCTTTCTCTACCATATCACCTTTATCTCTATCCCACTCCTTATACCACTGATAAAAAACATCCTCGAGCTGATAAGATGCAAAGTTAACCCCCTCAATATTAGTATCTTGCATTACTTGAAAGATTTTTTCCATTTCATCCAAAAATCCTAGTGTATCCTCCTCTACCTTAACTATAGTAAAAGTTGAAGGACCCATCTTCATAAATTGACCAACCCTTGTGGACTCAGCTAGAAAAAGCACCAGTTACACCCCGCTCAGCCTGAGCAGCAACCAATTGGCCAATGACATGAATAGACTAACAAAAGTTTACATTCGTTACATTACCTTGGGAGACCTAAAGAGAACTAGCTGGAATAGAAGGAACTCCAGCACTATCAAGAATAGGACTATGAGATCAAAGATGTACTCCAGATGTAGGACGTACCCCTTCAACATTATCCCCAGATGGGATAGAAGAATTTTCGTGTGTTCAGATCTAGGAAGCATGATCTAAAAAATGAAAAAACAATGATTAGAGGAGATTCCAGGATTAAGAACTCAAGTTTTAAGATAGAATACCAAGAAAGTGATATATTCCTAAATATCTTGAAGCCTCTCTCTTATAAGTGTGTGCGCTTCATTTCCCTAAAAGAGACTCTACTCGAAATGGCTTTGCAGACTTTCTAATTAACCATAAACCTAAAGCTCTGATACCAACTTGACACGACCCAACCCTAGGGCTTGTCGTAATGGGAATCTCAAGTCCAACTAGGATCGAGAACCGCCCCATGTTACCCAACTCAACCACCTATGTCCAACCTTAGATGGGCTAAATTTTGAATATTTAACAAGATAGCATTATTGTCCTCCTTAAGACTCTGGGATAGGGCCACAATCATGATTAACCCAATCGAGTCCAATCATACCAAAACCAACCATAGACTATAAATTAAAGGGAATGCCAAAACATAATATGAAAATCAATCCTAAAATGTAATGTGATGGAATAGTGAGAAATTGTGTCCAATGATGCCAGCTCTCATCTTATTCTAATGCCAAGGCTAATACCAATACTGATCCTACCCGTACCAACCCTCAGAAGTACCACAAAGCCTCTGTACAAAAGAGTAAACAAATTTAGTTTGGGCATGCCCTCAACCATGGACATAACCAATATCCAAAATTAAAGAAAATTGTCTAGTGAAATCCATAAAATGAAGTAATGCCTTCCAAAAGGATAAAACCTCACCCCTTTAGTCCAAACATTGATACCAAATCCAGTGCTAAACAAGAGGAGTAGAATGGTCGATTCCTGCATAGAGTGGGTATACAGCAACTAGTATACAGGGTTAGCAAATGACTACTAGCATGAATCGTAGGGTAAGGATAAAATAATTCCAATCATAAAACCAAGTAAAACCATCCATAATGCATACAACTATACATTTATAAGTGTCGAGAAAAGAGATTGGGTTTAGTACGCACTTAAAAAACTTTACCTGGGTTGTGTAGCTTTGTCATCCTAACCACCCATGGGCTATATGGATTCAGCTCTCCCTACTGAAAGTGTCCCAGTATGTGTATCCGCATGACCAAGTAATATCCCATGGTATGACTAGTACATCTCTACAATATAAAACATGACACTCACATGTGGTCATCAAGGACCCCTCATATAAGCAAATATAAGTTTTTAGTTTTGGTCCTCATGAGACCACCACCTTCCATGGCTTAGCTACATACCCTGCCATTAATACCCAATTAAAACTATGTCCAAACAATTTATTTACCATTTATTAACCAATTTTATCATTGGTAGTATCATCATACCACCCCTTACTTGCAAGTAATATCCATAGACAAACTGTTAGGTTAAGGGGACCTTAGGTACCCTTTCCATATACGATATTAAATCCACTTGGGAGACTTCTATGTTCTCTACAATCATAACCATTTAGAATTTAGCTTTTTCAAACTATTTAAACCATGAATAAATCCTTTATCCAGTTTAAAAAAGGCAAGAATTCAATTCAAAGAAGTCAATGCAATGAACATATCTTTATAAGCGTTTCATCAAACACCCTACAGCATAATATAACCAAAACCTATTCCAAATACCATTAAACCATTACCATGAAATCTAATTATCCAAAATAACTATTCATGCATATAAAAACATAACTAAAACCATAGGAAACCATAACCAAGAATTCAATATCAAACCCCCCAATAATAGTTAAAAACCATAATCATGAAATAGTAAAAACCATAAAATCAGTCATATACACCTTGAATTTAGTTGAACTTTCAATAATGGAAGAGAATCATACCTTAAACAGAAGAACTAAAGGAAATAAATCACCAAAGAAAGCCCCAAAGCAAGCCCTTAGTTGAAACCCTAGCGTTTTTGCCCCAAAAGCTCTTAAGAGAATTATGAGATGTTTTGGAATAGTTTTCAAGTGTTAATTAATAGAATAATAGGGTAAATAACCTCCTAATTGTATTAGAAGTCCTGGGTTATAATTAGGGTAAGTAGGGAAATGTCCAGAATACCCCAATTAAGTTGCACAAAAATCCTATCACAGGGATATGATTGATCTATACGAGTAATACCCTTCTATACGATCACTATCCACCACTCGTATCTAGACCTCAACCCTTGGATCAAACACTATTTAGTATACAACTCATCTAACCAATTCGTAACAATAATATATGATCCATATCCATGACCCATATCCCTGGCAGAATAAAATACCTAGGGAATTGAACATTGTTTTACTATACGAGTCCTTGATATGACTCATACCAATCCCTTATGACACACACCTATAATTCATACCCATTCCAGTGACTAAAACCATCCCACCAACTAACACTGGTCAACTTATGACAGGACCATACAGTTTATACCCTAGCATTTAGCTCGTACCCATGAGTCTTATTAGGTCTTAAAAATAGATTTCCATAAAATTTTCTAAGGGTTAAAACCTAGGATATCTGAAGGCTATTCCCTGATTATACTATAGATCCACTATTTCCTTCTAGTCCACCTCAAGGTAAGGTATCGAATGTAGAATTTTGTTAGTCGATTTATGTTATTGCTTAGTTGGTTCCTACTCAGGTTGATCGGGATACATCTTGTGTTTTATCTGCTTAGGCCATAAAGGGTGGCCAGTTTATGAAGATGAATCCTCCAACTTTTATTGGTGTAAAGGTGGAAGAAGATCCTCAGGGTTTCTTGATAAGATAGAGAAAATATTCTTGGTGATGTAAGCCATAAATATGAAAAGGGTGAATTTTAATACTTATCAACTTAAAGATATGGCATACCAATGGTATGAATAGTGGGATTGGATGAGTGGTGATGATGAGGAGTCAACTTTATGGGAGAATTTCTCAAATACTTTTTTGGATTACTTCTTTCTTTAGGAGTTGAGGGAAGTGAAGGTGGAGGAATTTGCCAATCTAAGACAAGGGAAAATGTATGTCAAGGAATATGCCTTGAAATTTCATCAGTTGTCAAGGTATGCTTAAGAATTGGTATCTAATATAAGGGTAAGGATAAGAAAGTTCACTTCTGGACTACTTCAAGATTTGATCCTTGAAAGAAAGACTGTATTGCTGATCAAAATATGGATATTTTAAGGTTTGTGGTTCATATGCAATAGGTGGAGGAGTAAAAGAAAAAGTAGGCTGAGTTCGGTAAAAGGTAGTGTAAGATGTAAAGATCTTTTAAACAAGGTGGTGGGAAACAATAAGGTGGTCGAGATGGAGGTATGTGGCCATAAAAAAAGTGGGGGAGTTCTAGTTTCTTTTATATAGCTAGTGCTTCTTATCCAAAGTAGTTAGGTGATAGGAATCAGTAGGGTGGCGATAATTTATGGGTATAGAGTGCCCAATCTCAAGCAAGTGAGACTCAGTCATCCTTATCGTGTCATCCTTGCTAGTTTTATGGTAGGTTGCATAGGGGTTTCTATGATAAAGGAAGGGATAAATTATTCAAATATGGTCGGCCAGGCCATATGCTTAGAAACCATTGGATTGGTAAGGGTGCTTCAGGGGTGAGCAAGGCTCCAGTTTCTTTATCTTATACTCCTGCACCATATGATACTACTTCTACATCTGTTTTTGCTTTTGGTACTGGCACTGGTTGAAATTAATTATATGCTCTTGCTACTCGACAAGAATCTAAGGCATCACCTGATGTCATGACTGTTACATTACAACTATTTTCTCATGACGTATATTGTTTTCTTGATTTGAGGTCTACTCTCTCTTATGTGACCTTATTTGTGGCTGTGTATTTTAGATTTGATCCTGAGGTTATTTTAGATCCTTTTTCTATTTCTACCCTAGTACGTGACTCGGTAGTTACTAAAAGAGTCTATAGGGGGTGTGGTATCTTTTTGTAGTAGTAAGTCTTAGGTGGATTTGTTTGAACTTAACATGGTGGATTTTGATGTTATTCTGGGGATAGATTGGTTATGTTTTTAGTATGCGTCCTTAGATTGTTGAACTTTCCTAGTTGTCTTTAAGTTCCCTAGGGAATAGGTTATTAAGTGGGAGGGTAGTTCTCTAGCTTCTAAGGAGAGGTTTATTTTATATCTTAGAGCCTAGAGGTTAATCTATAAAGGGTGTCTCTATTATTAAGGATAGGCTAAGGATTCTAACTCAAAAGGTCCTTCCTTGCATTCAGTTTCTATGGTAAATAAGATTCTTGAGGTATTTTTGGATGATCTTCCTAGTGTTCCTCTAGACAGGGAGATTAAATTTGGCATTGATTTGATTTCGGACACTCATCCAATATTTATTCCTCCTTATAGACTGGCTCCGACTAAGTTGAGGGAACTTAAGGAGAAATTTAAGGATCTTTTAGATAAGTGTTTTATCCATCATAGTGTGTCCCTTTGGGGTACACCAGTATTATTTGTGCGTAAGAAAGATGGTTCCCTTTGGATGTGCATTGACTATCAATAGTTGAATAAGGTGATGGTTAAGAACAAGTATCCTCTTCTAATGATCGATAACTTGTTTGATCAGTTGCAAGGTGCCAAATTTTTTTCTAAGATAGATCTTTGATCTAGGTATCATTAGCTTAGGATTAGGGAGGTGGATATCCCTAATACATCTTTTCATACTCAATATGGGTATTTTGAATTCTTGGTTATGTTATTCAATTTGACTTATGCCCTAGCGGTATTTATGGATTTGATAAATAGGGTTTTCAAGCATTTTTTAGATCTTTTTGTCATTATGTTCATTGATGACATTCTAGTTTATTCTAAGAGTGAGGTGGATCATGAGAATCACCTCCATGTGATGTTGCAGACCTTGAAAGAGCAGTAGTTGTATGACAAATTCTCTAAGTATGATTTTTGGTTAAATGTTGTAACTTTTCTTAGTCATTTTAATTCTAGTACGGGGATCAGTATGGATCTACAAAAGGTGGAGGTGGTTAAGATGTGGCTTAGACCTATAACTCAATTTGATATTCAGAGCTTCTTGGGTTTGGCTGGGTATTATAGGCAGTTAGTGGAAAGTTTCTTGATGATATCTACCATATTTACTAAGTTGACTCAGTAGAAGGTAAAGTTCTCTTGGTCGGATGCTTGTGAAGGTAGTTTCTAGAAGCTTATTGATAAGCTAACTTTGGCTCCAATTTTGGCTTTGACTGAGGGCAATCAACGGTTTGTGGTTTATTATGATAAATCCCGAGTGAGACTTGGTTGTGTTTTGATGCAACATAGGAAGGTGATTGCCTATGCTTCCAAATAGTTGAAAGTGCATGGGAGCAATTATCCTACTCATGATTTGGAGCTTTTAGCGGTAGGTTTTTCTTTGAAAATCTGGTGGCATTATTTGTATAAAGTGCATGTAGACATCATTTTAATCATTAAAGTCTACAGTATGTGTTCACTCAGAAAGAGCTAAATCTCAAAAAGTGAAGATAGTTGGATCTTCTCAAGGACTATGATATGAGTCTTCACTACCACCCAGGCAAAGCTCACATGGTTGTTAATGCTCTTAGCAGGTATCCATGGGGAGTTTAACTTATGTGGATAATGAGAAGTGGGAATTAGTAAAGGTATTCAACCTTGGCTAATCTTGGAGTTAATCTCTTGAACTCTAATGATGGTGGTGTGATGGTATAGGAAATGGTTCGGTAATCTCTTGTTGCAGAGATCAAGGAAAAACAAATGCTAGATCCCATCTTGATGAAATTTAAGAGTGATGTTTGTGGGCAAAGGATGATGGTGTTTGAGATCAGTGGTGATGGTACTTCGAGGTACCAAGAGAGGTTATGTGCTCCTAACATCGATCATTTAAAACAAAGGATTTTGGGTGATACGCATGAATCATGCTATGTTGTTCATCCCAGTTTGAAAAAAATATATAATAATCTCAAGGAGATGTATTAGTGGAATGGTATGAAGAGAGATGTGGGTGATTTTGTGGACAAGTGTATTGTGTGCCAATAAGTTAAAGTTGAGCACATGAGGCCTAAAGGGTTGTATCAGGACATTGAGTTGCCTAAATAAAAATGGGAGGAAATCAATATGGATTTCATTATTAGTCTTCCTTGGTTTCAGAACCAATTTGATTCAATTTGGGTCATCGTGGATAGGATGATAAAGTCCGCTCACTTTTACTAGTGAGGACTAACTTTTTAGCTAAGGACTATATGCGTTTGTATCTTCATGAGATTTTAAAGCTGCATGGGGTACCTATTTCAATTATCTCTGATCGTAGTACATAGTTTTCATCTCATTTTTTGTGGTCTTTTCAGAAAGTGTTAGGGACTAAGGTTAGTCTAAGTACTGCTTTCTAAGCACAAATAGATGGAAAAGTAAAAAGGACTATTTGATATTAGAGGACATGCTCCAGGAGGGTGTGATTGATTATGGTGGCACTTGGGTTAAGCATCTACCTTTGGTATAGTTTTCTCACAACAATACCTATCATTCTAGAATTGGGATGGCCCCTTTTGAGGCATTGTATGGTAGGAGGTGTGGATCCCCTATTGGGTGGTTTGAGCTTGGTGAGACGGATATCTTTTATCCAAATTTGGTTTATTAGGCTATAGAAAAGGTGAAGGTCATTTGGGATAGGCTTAAGGCTTCCTAAAGTTGCCAAAATTCCTATTGGATATAAGGCGTAGAGACTTGGAGTTTGAGGTTTGGTATAAGGTATTCCTAAAGGTATCTTCCATGAAGGGACTGATGCAATTTGTTAAAATAAGAAATCTCAGTCCCCGATATGTCAGCCCTAATGTGGTTTTGCTAAGGGTTGGTAACGTGGTGTACAAAATAGAGTTGTCTTCTAGTTTAATCTCTATTCATCCAGTATTTCATTTCTTTATGTTGTGAAAGTGTCTTGGTTATCCTTCTTCGGTGGTCTCTTTAGAAGAATTGGGTATCTCAGATTCTCTATCTTATGAATTATTCTTAGTTGAGATATTGGATTGGAAGGTTTGTCAGTTATGGACCAAGGATGTGGCCTCGGTTAAGGTTATATGGTGGAACCATAAGGTGGATGAGTAAATATGGGAAACTGAAGCGGACAGCTGTCGAAATATCTATATTTATTTTTTGCTCTAAATATTCATGCAGAAGGTATATGTTTTTGATCACATCTTTGCTTTCTAATTTTGTTAAAGCTTGGATTATTTTTTAATAATATGAATGAATCGTGCTTATGTTTGACCTACCTTGTCCATCATTTGGAGATGAATAATCCTTTTGGGGGATACTGAAATACCTTGGGTTTAGACCCTTTGAAAATTTCTAGGATTTTTTTATTGTGGACATCATATGACTTGTGGGTACCAGTATATGATAGGTACAGTTAGTATGATCTTGGTGTATGCTAACCAATGTCCGTTGTTTCTGGAATCGATACGACTTGGGTAGGTACGAGTCGTATAGTTGGTGATGGTTCATATGGTTTGGTTTCTCATTCACTTAATCTGAGATTTAGTAACTTAACTTGGATATGAGTACGAGTGGTTCACCATGAGCCATAAATTAGGGTATGAGTCATATCATTGACTCGTATGGTAAATAGTGTTCAAACTTCCTCTGGTTCTATTCTGCCAGGGATACAATTTAGGAGTACTAATCGTATGGTTGGGTACGACTTACTTTGGGTAAGTCATATGTTTGACAGTGTTGGGTTAAAGGGGGAAGCCTAGTGTATTAGTGCTGGGTACCACTAATATGGAAGGGTACGACTGGTATAGGGGAGTCGTACTATCTGACGAGAATTTTAAGCAGTTTAAGTTTAGGGCAATCTGGGCATTTCCCCACTTAACCTCTTAAGGCCCCATGACTTATATCACTATTGGGACATCATTTACCCTATTATTCTAATCTTAAGCACTTAAGACTCCAATTCTCTTTAAGGCTCTTGGGTAAAGAAAGGCTAAGGTTTTATCTAAAGGATCAATTTGGGGTGTGTACGAGTGATTTCTCTCCATCATCTTCCTAATCTAAGGAATATACTCCTCCCTCAGTGTTAGTTCCAACTAAAGGCAAGTTTTATACAATGTTTTCATGGCATAATTATTGTATGGTTTTGGCTTTTCAAACATATGTTGGTTTTTTGGTATTAAATTATTGGTTATTGTTTTTCCCATATTTTAATTATGTTTTTACAAGATTTAATGGTGGTTTGGACAATTGGTTTCCTTGGAATGGTAAATTGGTAAGTAGAATTGGTTTTGGAAACACTATGCCCCCAACATATTTGAGAAAATGCCTATGATAGTGCTTTTACTATATTATTGGACTTTTAATAGAACTATCACATGGTATGGTTTGGTAATGGAACCCTAAATGGTTTAAATGATTTAGAATGGTTAAATGGTAAGGTTTGGTGGCCATGGTTATGGTTAATTAACCTTTCTTGTGGGGTACAAGGGAATCCCCCAAGTAAACATGTTAGTGAACAACTTGTGGGTACATGGGATTCCCTTAAGCAACCATAATAATGGAACACTTGTGGGGTATATGGGATTCCCCCAAGTTAACTTTATAATGTAATCTATGGGTATATTAGAATATCTTTACATAAAAAGGTTATCTAAGGACATTGATTGCAAACTATAGTCGGTATGACAATACCACTACTTATAGCCTTGGTTAATAATAATGAATAATAGTTTGGTTCGATGGTAATGGTTTTAATTGGGCAATAATGGCAAGGTGTGATAGTTAACCATGAAGGTGTAAGTCTAAAGGAAGGACACTGGAAACTCATGATTTTCGACATGAGGGTTGGTCATAGTGACCATATATAATACGATAAGGTACATGGGAATCCTCTAAGTACACTGTACATATGTATCATGGACATCGAAGGGTACTTGGGAATCCCCTGCTCTTATAGTAACTTTGGTTCATTCGGCTACATGCATTGGGGCCCGTTTAGGGGGTTATACTTGACCCATATAGCCCATGGGTGGTTATAGGATGGTTAAGATACACATACCCAGGTTAATGGTTTTAAAGGCATGATGAACCCAGCTTCATTTCCCAGCATAGTTATATATATATATGGTTTGTATATATATGGTCAGTTTACTTTTTTTACGGGATCGTATTATTTTATCTTTATCCTAAGTTCATGCTATAGTTCACCCATTAATCCATCTTTGGGAGACTGTATCCCTATGTAATTAGGAACTGGTTGCTCTACTCCTCCTACTTAGTGATCAGATTCAAGATAAGCTATTGGATTGAAGTGGTGAGCTTCCATATTCTAGAAGGCTCTATTTTATGTCATGGATTTCTTTACATACTTTGGTCATTGTATGGATATTGGTTTTGTCTATGATTACGGGCATGTCCCAACCAATTATTATTTTTCTCTTAGTTAGACGTTTTGTATGACTACTATGGGTTTAAATGGGCGGTGTTGGTGTTGGTTTCAGCCTTAGTACTGGTATTGGCATTAAGGCTGATCCCATTTGACTAAATTTATGATTGTTCAATCCTATTATGTTATGTTATGGACAGGTACTTGGTCTTTATATTGGTTTTGTTATGGTTGTTGGTTGGTAATGGATAGTTGGACTTGTTTGGGTTGGACACGGTTATAGACCTATCCCAGAGTCTAGAATCATAATAAACACTATCTTGTTACAAGTTCAGAATTTATCCGACTCAGGGTATGCATATTTGGAGGTTGGGTAGGGTAAAGAGGGTGGTCCTCGATCCTGGTTGGACTTGGGATGCCCATTATGACAAGGCCCTAGTTCAGATTTTGTCATAAAATTTCTTCTGGATCATCGTAAACTGGCAAATACTGATGAACTGGTGGTTGAACTCTATATTTTCTTATTCGATCTCTGGAGAGTGTTGCTTAATGATCTTCCTTCTTCTGTCTACACCTTTCTTCAGCATATTATGCAAGTGCTAACCTAGTATTTTCTTCATCCATCAACCGAACAGTGGTTTGCTTAGCATTTTTTGAACAACATATTGAGGTGGTTGATTTAATGATGCTGGGTCATCATGAACCCCTTCATGCGGGCTTTGTGATCATTCTCTTCTACTCTCTCCATATTATGATTCTATCATAAGGTCTGTTCAAGATCACGATCAAATGAAATTAAGGGACTGCCCTAACTCCAAGTATTAGGCATACAGTGACGTGTACCTTAGAAATAGTAAAAAAAAACTAGAAATAAACAGATGAAATGAACAAGGGGTCATTTTTAACCCTAAATTTTATGGTTTTTGGTTTTTATAATGGTATGCCCTCAACCTATTTGTAAAATTGTCAATGACAATGATCTTGTCACATGTTGAATTGTGTTTTGAACTAAAGCATTGGCCTAAGGATGTTAATGATTGGTAAATGATTTTATTAATGCCTTGTTAGACATAAATTGATTTGAAATACTAAAAAGGGTTTGAGTCCCTAAAATTTGAATTGAATTAAGTTTTTGTGTAGACATTAGGTTTGGGTCCTAAGTTGAGTAATAATGGTTATGACATGCCGTACGCTTACAAGTGGGATTGGTATGACAATACCAATAGAATGCCTTTGGTAAGTAATTAGATTAATGGTTGTGTATGTGTAATGAATATTTTAATTAGGCTTTAAAGTGGGATGTGTAGTCGGGCCAGAAAATTGAAGTCCGAAGGACTAACACAGGAAATCACACTATTTGGTGTGGGTGTCTATATGACCATGAGGTTCGAGTCCCCCAAATAAATATATGAATGGGAGGTTCAATTCACCCATATTGTATACATTGGTGCCGGGAGGTTCGAGTCCCTCATAAAGGCATATACGGATATAGATATTCTCTGGTTCATGTGGCTACATGCATTGGGACCTTTCTAGTTTGGGGAGAGTTAGGCCCAAATAGCCCATAGGTGCCTTGTTATATGATAGTTATGCGACACAACCCAGGTTAAGGTTCTTGAAGTACATGCTAAGCCCTGTTCCCTACCCCAATATGTGGTATTATATATGTATATGTATTTCATATGATGTTATGCATTGGATGTTGCATTGGTTTTGAACTATTATCATGGCATTAGTTTGTTCCTTTATCCTTTTAGTTATATGTTAGCGCTCCAAACGTTAACCATCTTCAATTGTTATATCCCCGCGTGATGTAAGAACTGGCTATACTTCCATCTCTCCTACTTAGTGATCTAGATTTAGGATCAGCTAGAGAGTCAGATTAAAGTGGTGACCTTCCATCCTTTGGAAGACCCCAGTTCATATTGTGATTTCCTTTTTACATTTTAACTATCTTTTGCATATTGGTTTTGGCTATTATTGGGGCATGTCCCGATATTTTATTGACTTTTGGTTTGGTAAAGGCTTTGTTGGACTATTATGGACTTCTATGGTTTGGTTAGTTTTTTCGATGATGGATGGTTTTTCGATTATCGATGGATGCTATAAACACATAATGAATTGTTATTAGATTTATTATATGTTATCTTGTCATATGTTTGAAATTCATCCAACACAAGAATTTTTATGCTGGCTAGGCTAGATAATAGGGGTGATCTTCGATCCACGTGGGACTTGAGATACCCATCACGGCCAGGCCCTGGTTTGAGTCATGATATTGAGGGAAGCTAAGGCTGAAGAGTTTGTGTACTTGATGTAAGGGAAGATGAGTGAGAAGGAGTATGATCTAAAATTTTAGTATCTTTCCCATTATGCTCCAGAGTTAGTGGCTAACATGAGGTCCCAAATAAGAAAGTTTTCTTTTGATTTGTCTCGTGATTTGATGCTAGAATGTAAGGCTATAATTTTGAATAATGATATAGACATCTCCAGGCTAGTGGTTTATATGCAGTAGGTAGAGGATGAAAACAAAAAGCAATTAGAGATGGGAAAGAGGTTGAATAAGAAGTTCAGGTATTCAGAGCAAGGTTCCAAGAAGTAGAAGAGATAGTAGACAGTGGGCTAAGAAGAAGAATTGGGGAAATTCATAATCAATAGTTATGCTCCCAATCCTAAGCCTTCGCGTGATCATAATTTTCAAACTAGCAATGGTCCCAAGGCATAGGTTGCCCAGTCTCAGGCTAGTGGAGCTCAGTCAGCCCTACCATATCCTCTTTGTCATTTTTGTGGGTAGCTTTACCAAGGATATTATGAGGAGGGGAGGAATCAATGCTATAATTATGGTCAACTTAGTCATATATAGCGAGATTTTCCTTCAGCTAGGGTTGCCACTGGGGCTAATAAAGTTTTCGTTGCTACTTCTTCAGCTTCTACTCCAATAGGCACTACTTTTGGTCCCGACACTAGTTGGAATCATCTCTATGCTCTTGCTACTTGTAAGGAATTTGAGGCATCCCTAGATGTTGTTATTGGTATGTTATAGCTCTTTTCCTGTGATGTTTATTGTTTGCTTGATCTGGGTTTTTTACCCTTTCTTATGTGACCGTGCACTTTCTAAACCCTTTTCTGTGGCTATATCGGTGGTTTATTCTATAGTTACTAGAAAAATCTATAAGGGTTGTATGGTGCCCATCTTTCAAAGAGAGATACTAGTGAATTTGATAGAGCTTGATATGGTAGATTTTAATGTTATCTTTGGGATGGACTGGCTTCATTTATGGTATACTTCTTTGGATTTTAGGACCCGAAAGGTCAATTTTCACTTTCCTAATGAACCTGTGATTGAATGGGAGGAGAGTTCCTTAGTGTCCAAAGAAAAGATTATTTCTTATCTTAGATCTCAAAAATTAATTTCAAAAGGGTGTCAGTGTAATCTAGTCGGGTTAAGGATTCTGACTCTGAAAGTACCTCTTTGAAATATGTACTTGTGGTTAATGAATTTCCTAAAGTCTTTCCTTATGAGCTTCCTGGAATTTCTCCCGATAGGGAATTAGATTTTAGGATTGATCTTCTGTCAGATACTCATCCTATTTTCATTCTTCCTTATAGGATGGCTCCGACTAAACCAAAGGAACTCAAGGAGCAATTGAAGTATATTTTTTATAAGGGTTTCATTCATCCTAGTGTCTCTCTATGGGGTTCTACTATGTTTTTCATGTGAAAGACAGATGGGTCCTTCGGATGTGTATAGACTATCATCGATTAAATAAGGTAACAGTGAAATATTAGTATCTTCTACCTATAATTGATGATCTTTTTTAGCATCTTCAGGGTGCTAGGTGTTTCTCTAAGGTTGATCTCCATTCGGGCTATCATCAGTTGAAAATTAGGGATGTTGTTATTTCTAAGACTACATTCAAAACCTAGTATAGTCACTATGAGTTTTTAGTTATGTCATTTAGGTTGACTAATGCTCCGACTACTTTCATGGATCTTATGAACTGAGTTTTTGGACTTGTTTATGATAGTTTACATTTATGACATCTTAGTGTACTCTAAGAGTGAGGAGGATCCAATCACCTCTGAATTGTATTGCAGATACTTAAAGACCAGAAGTTGTATGCAAAATTTTCTATGTATGAGTTTTAGCCAAATGTTCTGACTTTTCTTAGGCATGTTGTTTCTAGTGAGGGGATCAAGGTGGATCCATAAAGACTTAAGGAAGTTATGCAGTGGCCTAGACCCACGACTCCAACTGACATTAGGTGTTTCTTAGGCTTGGCTGGGTATTTGTGGAGAGTTTCTCATATATTGTTACTTCATTGATGAAGTTGACTCAGAAAAAGATTGTGTTTTTATGGTTCAATTTTTGTGAGGGTAGTTTTGATAAGTTGAAGGATAATTTACTTCTGCACCAGTTTTAACCCTGCCCGAGGGTACTGATGGTTTTGTTGTATTTTGTGATGCATCCCATGTGGGACTAGGCTGTGTCTTGATGCATCATGGTAAGATTATGGCTTGCACCTCCAGATAGCTTAAGGTTCATAAGAGGAACTATCTGACTCATGATCTAGAGTTAGAAAATGTGGTCTTTGCCTTAAATATTTAGCACCATTATTTGTATAGAGTACATGTAGACATCTACTAATATAATAAGAGTTTACAGTATGTGTTCACGCAGAAGGAATTGAATTACAAGCAGAGGAAGTGGTTCAAATTGCTTAAGGATTATCACATGAGTCTTCACTATCATCCAGGTAAAGCTAATATTGTTGTTGATGCTCTTAGAAGGTTGTCTATACGGAGCTTATCCCATGTTGATGAGGATAAAAAAGGATTAGTAAAGGACATTCACAAGTTGGTTAGCTTGAAAATTTGTTTTTTGGACTCTGAGGATGGAGGAGTAATTATTTTGAAAGTGATTAAATCATCTCTTGGTGATGTGATGAATAATAAGCAGGCTTTGACCCCAATTTATGCAGATTATGGATGATATGGATCAATAAAAGGTTATGGCTTTCGAGATTAAGGGAGATGGCAACTTGAGGTATCAATGTAGGTTGTGTGTGCCTGATGTTGATAGGTTGTGGGAAAGGATTTTTTGACTGACACTCATGACTCTAGATATATAGTTCATCCATGTTCGACTAAGATGTACCTTAACTTAAAGGAAATCTACTAGTGGAACAATATGATAAGGGATGTAGCAAACTTTGTGGCTTAGTGTATGGTTCACCAGCAAGTCAAAGTTGAGCATTTGAGGCCTGGTGACATATCTCAAGAGATAGAGTTGCCCATGTAGAAGTAGGAGATGATTAATATGGATTTCATTATGGGTCTTTCGCGGTCTCACTATCAGTATGATTCAATTAGGGTCGTTGTAGATAGGATAACTAAGTCTACTCACTTCTTGCTTATGAGTACTAACTACTCAGGAGAGGATTATGCTAAGTTTTTCATTTAGGAGATTGTGAAACTGCATGGTGCACCAGTGTCCATTATTTCAGACTGAGGTACACAGTTTTCTTCTTAATTCTGGTGTTTATTTTAGAAAGAAGTGGGTACACAGGTGAACCTTAGCGCCGCTTTCCACCCTCAAATGGATGGTCAAGCAGAGCGTACTATTCAGACTTTGAAGGATATGCTAAGGTCCTGTGTGATTGAGTTTAAAGAGAGTTAGGTTGACCATATGCCTCTTATTGAGTTCGCACACAATAACAATTATTATTCTAGCATTCATATTGCTATTTTTTAGGCTCTCTATGGTAGGAGTGTAGGTCTCCTATTGGGTGGTTTGAGGTAGGTGAGACTAGGTTATTTTGTCCTTACTTGGTTTACCAAGCCATAGAAAAGGTAAAAGCAGTTCGAGAAACACTTAAGATTGCTCATAACCTCCAAAAGTCTTATGCGGATTTTAGGTGACGGGATTTGGAGTTTGAAATAAATGATTGGTTATTCTTGAAGGTCTCTTCTATGAAAGAAGTCATGAGGTTTGGGAAGAAGGGTAAGCTCAATGCCTGCTATGTTGGTCTGTATCAGATTTTGAGAAGAATTTGGAATATTGATTATGAGTTGGATTTACCTATGAGTTTGGGCTCTATTCATCCTGTCTTCTATGTGTCTATGCTGAAAAAGTGTTTGGGTGATCCTTCCTTGATAGTGCATGTTGAGGATGTTGGTTTCATGGATTCCTTATCTTATGAGGAGGTTCCGATTGAGATATTGGATAGACAAGTTCATAGATTGAGGATAAATGATATAGCTTCGGTGAAAGTCCTTTGGAGATATCAAAAGGTGGAAGAAGCTACATGAGAAGCTAAGGAAGATATGAAGGCCATGTATCCGTTCTTGTTCCCTAGGTTGGATGAAACTGCTAAAGTATGAGTTTCATTTTCCTCGTCACTTCCCGAGTTTGTCATTTGATTCTAGTGTATTCTTGTTATCCTCAGCTAAAAGTGTCCTAACGTATCATTCAGGGACGAATGATCCTAAGGGGGAAATAATGTAAGACCTTAAAAAATTTTGATCATTTTATTTTTAACCCTCCCGCATGTGTAATGTCAATCTTTGACTTGAATTATATTTAGGAATGTTAAAAGGAAATTTTGGGAAATTTTGAATATTTTGGAAATGGTTCAAGGTCATTTTGGTACCATACGGCAGTAAGCCTCCGCGATAAGGCCATGTCATGGAGGTTAACCTCTATGATATTGGCGTGCCATGCCAGTGATTTAACTTTATCCAATTTTTTATTTTTTTCACTTAGGGTGGGGGGCTTTTGGTATTTTAAACCCTTATACGACTTAATAACATAGAAAATCTCATTCCCTTTAGTTTTAAATGATCAAATTATTCTCTTTATATCTTAAACTCAAAACCCAAAAACATTCAAGGGTTTTACAATGCATTCATAATCCAAACTCCAAACTTTGAATTAACTTCAATTTCTTGTGTATTCCAAGCATGTTTCTCTTTCCTAAACTTGAATTTTACATTGTGGCATTAATTGAATGGATTTTCATATGATTTAAGTTGTGGGTTTTGAAATTAGGTTGAGGGGTTTTTGTTGTAACGGATTGGATTACTTGTCCAACATTTTAAATTAATTATTCATGCTTTAAATTAATATTTTTGGGACTGAATTAGTGCATTATTTAAATGATTGGAATAGAGGACATGGGTTTCCCCAAATTGGATGAATTTTATCTTAGAACTGGCATTAACCTCAACCAACTTTATAATCTTTGTTTTCAATATGGATAATTGCAAGGTTTAACTTGCTTTTGAACCCAATGCATTTGCATTAATGGATAAATGGATATAAAAATGGATTTGGATGGCCTTGGTGGCCATGGGTTGGATTTTAAATGGAACTTGGAATTCAATGTGGTTGTGTGAATTGGTTTGGCACAATTAATTTAGCTTTCAAACATATTGGTATGACAATACCAAGTGATAAATGCCTTAATGAATGATCCTGGATTAATGGTTGAAATTATGTGCAATGTGATTTTATTTGGACTTAAAGATGGTTGTGTATCTCACCATGAAGGTGTAAGTACCGGGGGGATGAATACTAAAAACCACGTTTGTCGGTGTTTGAGGTCTATATGGGATGGCTATTTCCTTAGTGGCTTTACGTAACACCCCAGAATTTTGGCTTTTGAAAATTTTGAGATTTGAGCTTACTGCCCAAGCTACGACTTACCTAATGAGTCGTGAAGACTCTATACGAGTCATAGTACCCTAATTGTAGGGTGACCAGTATAGGTACCAAAGTTTTTGTCTTGAGTATACTTAAGACATTATGAGTCATGGTGATACATTATGAGTCCCGATCTATTTCTATGGAACCTTACTTCATAGCTCTTGTCGAGCTTAAGGAGCTGAATTCTCAACTTCAGGATCTTCTTGGTAAGGGTTTTATCAGATCGAGTGTGTCTTCTTGGGGAGATCCTATGTTGTTTGTGAAGAAGAAAAATGGCTCTATGCGGATGTGTATTTATTATAGGAAGCTTAATAAGGTGACGATGAAGAACCTTTTATCCTATGCCTCACATTGATGATTTTCTTTACCAGCTTCAGGGTGCAATAATGTATTCTAAGATTGATTTGAGGTCTGTTTACCATCAGCTGAGGATATCTTGAAGATAACTTTTAGGACCCGTTATGGTCATTATGAGTTCTTCGTAATGTACTTTGGGTTGACTAACGCCTCAGTCGTATTTATGGATTTGATGAACTGAGTGTTCAGAACTTATTTAGATTTCTTCATGATCATGTTCATCGATGACATCCTTGTATATTCAAAAATCAGAGAAGAGCATGTGCAATATTTGAGGATACTACTCCAGACTTTGTGAGATCATGTACTTTTTGCCAAGTTCTCCAAGTGTGAGTTTTGTCTTGAGTCGGTGACATTCCTTGGAAATATGGTGTCTAAGGATGGGATTATGGTAGACCCAACGAAGATTGAGGCTTCTTGATTAGACTAGACCTACATCTCCGACTGAGGTTAATAGCTTTATCAGTTTGGTCGGTTATCATAGATGATTCATTGAGGGTTTTGCTACTATTTTAGCACCAAAGATGAGATTGACTCGAAAAGAGGTTTCTTTATGATGGTCCGAGGAGTATGAGTTGAACTTTGTCAAGCTCAAGAAGTTTCTCACTTCAGCTCATATTTCAGATTTCCTGTTGAGAGTGACGGATTCACCATGCATTATGATGCTTTTGGTTTTAGTTTGGGTTATGTATTAATGTAGCAAGGTCGTGTTATTGCTGAAGCTGTAAGGAAACTTAAGGTGCACGAGCGTAAATACCTCACTCATGATTTACAGTTAGTGGTGGTAGTTTTTGCGATTAAAATTTGGAGGCATTATATTTATGGTGTGCATTGTGAGATTTTCACATATCATCTTAGTCTTTGTTATCTTATGACCCAAAGAGAGCTTAATGCTAAACAGCATAGATGAATGGAGTTCCTTAAGGATTATCATATCTCCATCTTGTATCATCCAAGCAAAGCAAATATGGAAGAAGACGCCTTGAGCCAAAAGGCAGTGAGTATGGATAGCTTGGCTTGTATTTCAGTTTCTCAAAGACCGTTGGCATGGGATATTTAGTCCTTAGACAACTTGATTGTTAGACTTGATAATTCAAACCCTAGGAGGATTCTTTCTAGCATTGAGGATAGGTCTTCACTATTTAAGCAGACTTGAGATTATCAGTTTGAGGATATTAGACTTTGCATCCTACATGACCAGGTGTTGAGTAGTGATTCCAAGAGGGCTGTCATAGATTTTGAGGGTGTCTTGAGATTTGATAGAAATATTTGTATTTCGAGGATTGATGATTTAATTTAGTTGATTTAGTGTGAGGCTTATAGCTCAAGATATTTTATTCATCTAGGCACAGCCAAGATATATAGAGATTTGAGACATCATTATTAGTGGAGTGCATGAAGAGAGACGTGGCAGAATTTGTAGCTCATTGCCTATGTTGCCAGCAAGTAATAGTTGAGCATTAGCACCTGATGGATTGATTCATAGATTCCACATTCCCAAGTAGAATTAGGAATAGATTACTATGGACTTCAATAGTGTCTTACCTTATACTTCCCATGATTTTGATGGTATTTGGGTCACTGTGGATAGATTGACCAAGTTGGCATATTTCTTTTCTCTTCAGATATCCATTAGTGTCGAGAGGTTAGCCCATCTTTATGTGCGTGAGATCGTCTATTTGAATGGTGTTCCTATATCTATCATTTCAAATATGAGTTTCGTGTTCACTTCTAACTTTTGGAGATATTTTCAAGAGGAGTGGGTGCTCACGTAGATCTTGGTACAGCCTTCCATCCCTAGGTCGACGGGTTGTCAAAGTGGACTATTCAGGTTCTTAAGGATATACTTCGAGCATGTGTTATGGATTTTGGAGGTCAGTGGGAGGAACACTTAGCCTTGGCAGAGTTTGAATATAATAATAGTTATCATTCCAGTATTGAGATAGTGCCTTTTGAGGCTTTGTATGGTAGGAAATATCTTCCCCCAATTGGATGGTTTGAAACTTCAGAGGTTAGAACCTGCGTTACTGACTTGCTTCAGGAGTCGTTGGTAGAGTCAGGGTGATTCGGAATAGATTGAGAGCAACTCAGAGTAGGCAGAAGGCTTATACAGACCATAGACTTTGTACCTTGAAATTTTTAGTTGGTGATCGGGTATTCATCTGTGTATCACCATAAAGGGTGTGATGTGGTTTGGGGGAAAAGCCAAGCTCAACCCTAGATATATTGGACCTTTCGATATTCTTCACACAGTTGATGAGGTGTCTTATTAATTAGACTTACCTCTAGATTGTTTTGTTGTCCATCTGGTTTTCCATGTTTATATGTTGTGACAATACATCCCTGATCCACCTCATGTGCTTAGATAGGACTCAGTCTAGTTGGATGAGTGGTTGACCTTCGTGGAAGAGCATGTGCTCATTTTAGCTAGTAATGTCAGGAAGTTGTGCACTAGGGATATTCCTTTAGTTAAAGTTTAGTGGAGGCACCATACGGTATAGGAGATTGAGAGCAAGATGCATACCCAGTATCCTCACCTGTTTGAGGCTTCAGGTGCATCCTAATCCTTGAATTTTACAGGTGTAAGTCCTTTTAGTAGTGGATATTATAATAACCCTACAGGTCATTTTTGTATTTCCACATATTTACGCCATTAGAGATTTTCTATACCTACCCTAAGTTATTTATAACTTGTAGGGACTAACAGTTTTGTTACCGGGCAGTTCGTTTGGTTTTTAGAGCCAATTTCCAGTTTTGAAGTTTTCATTGGTTCAAATTGGCTATTGGGCAAAAAATTAGTAAAACAACATTGTTTGCCAATTTTGACTATTCCAACAGCTTTGAAATGTCGATTTTAGGCTAGGTTGACTCTTGGTTTTGGTTTCGAGTCACCTGGACTTATTTCGACCTATTGGTCAAAAAGTTAAGAAAATAAAAAATGAGTATGGGACCCACTTTACATTGAGACAACCTCAAATGGAAATTTTGACTGCACCATTGAGTCTAGAATGTCAAATTTTATAGGGTAGCATAGGCCATTTGCTTATACGGGATTTTGAATGGATCTTGAGGGGTAGGCGGAGACTTGGAAAGTCTCAACTGTGTTGGTACACTCGCCGACAGCGAGCCATGGGTCGCCATGACGATACCCTTGGCAAGTTACCATATACCATGATTGTAGTTCATTATGTCATGAATGTGACTCCCTCAACAATAGCACCAGAGTTGCGAATGCGATTGCTGGTCATCGCGAACGCGATAAGACAATCAGTGGGTAGGTATCGCAACTACAATACTAGTGTCACGATGACGACTCCTGAACACTTGGGAAGGAAATAAATATTCCCCTTTTGGCCTAATTTCCACTCTTCTTCATCTATTTCTAAGAGAGTTAAACCCTAAATATTGAGAAAGATTAGGATTAGAGCTCGTGGGTGATTTGGGAAGCTTGGGTAATGATTATTACACGATTTTCAGTTGGATTTGTGGTAAGAATTCTTCATGTTCATGGTTGATTTCCCCTTTTCTTCTCTAAAATCTCTAAAACTTGGTTACTTGATTTTAGCACCAATGTAGCTCGAATTACACATGATTTTTAAGGTAATTACTCCTTGAGCATAAGGAAATATTGGGTTTGCTTCAGAAATGCAATTTCCAAAATGGGACCCACATGGGATTTTTTAGTAATTTTGGACCAAATCACAATATGAAATATGGATATCATTTTTCTTGTGTTGACGAGAATATTGTAGTTTTGATATCATGGCACCTTACAGAAGCTTCTTAAAAGAGAAAATTAGTGATTTAGCAGATTTTCGAGCTTTCTTCGACGTCCGGGTAGACTAGGCTTTACCTTTCTTATAGAATGAGCTAGTTCATAGTATGTTTCTGATATCATGTTAGATTTGGGATGGGTTTTAGGTGTTGGTGATGTGAATGGCAATACTTGAGATAGTTGGATTGTTTAGGCTATTTTGAAAATCATAATTTACACATAAATGACTTAGTTGCTCATGCTCTAGGTAACATTTCTATCATAGGGTTGATTGTGGCTTAGTTAACATCTAAAGTGAATTTTGATACCTTGGCCTAGTCCGGGAAAGAATTTTCTTTAATTTGTACTTTGAGAAAATAGAAGTGGGCCTTTAACCCACCTTAGGCAAAGATTTGTATTAATCCTTATAACCTTTTATATGCTTGTTATGTACTTAGAAAATCTTACTAAGGTAATGTTAAGGAGATTTGGCATTTGATAATTGTGATGGGTTGATATTGAGAATTGATGTTTTTTGGTTATGCTATTGATTATGTTATTGGTATTGAGGGTAATATTTATGGTATATCAATATACTTACTAGTTTAAGTCTGAATATTGATGATGATATAGATGACATATATACCCGATTTAAGTCTGAAAGATTATTATGGTATTGATTATATAACAATCGGTTCAAGTCCGAGAATTGCTTTGATATTGATCATGATATTGGTGATAATACATTGACAATATTGATGATATATTTAAGGATTTGAGTCCGGTTATTACTTACGAAATTATTATATGATACAGGTTCAAGTCCAGCAATGGAGTATGCTATTGATAAATGGGTATTGATTAAAGTCCGAAAATAGGAAATAGTGTTGTATGACAGAGATGGATTCTAGTTGTATCATGGAAGATGGACAAATGACGGCGGTCTGATTTATGCTTTACTTGATTGTACCCTCTAGGCTTATGAGGGTCGGCGCTGGGTTATTTACTTTTCCATACTTATTGACTTATGGGGGACAATTTTGTAGTTATAATTACATGTGTTTGATCCTTTATATTATGTTATAACTCCGGTTATTTATTATTTATGTAGAGCGATGTTGGAGTAGATTTAGGTTTGCCTCTACCTTGACTTAGTTATGTTTTCTTTCATTTTATCATATTTATATCATGATTTAGCTTAGTCAGTCGATGACGCCTACTGAGTACCCATGGTTTTGGTACTCATACTACACTTTTGAACCTTTTTGGTGCAGATCTGAGAACAAGTTGTTGTCACTAATTTGTCGATCGTGGTATGTTGGATAATGGAGATAGGGTAAGCTCTTGGAGTCGGAGTTTCCCATTTTCTTCTATCTTATTTATGTATAGTCTTTTGCTCTGAGACAAATTGCATTGACTATTTTACAACTTGAGTTGTATTTGTAGTATCTTTTGTACTGGCTCTACTAAGTCATGGAATAGTTTTCTATGTTATGGTGACTACTTAGACTATTTCCATTGACTTGCTTATTTTCAAATTATATTGTCTATGTCTCCCTTTTTGGGGTACTTTCCACCAAGTTAACCCATTGTATTTAGCTTCAAGTTATGGTTCAGCTTACCAACTAGCCGAATAAAGTTGGTGTCCTCATGCTAGAAACCAATTTCAGAGCATACCGAGACAACTACTAAAATTTCAAGACATACTCCTTGACTGACATCTTTCCTTGATTTAAGTTGACAAACTCTTCCACTTTTGCTTCCCACAGCTCTTTAGAAAAGAAGCGGTCCAGAAAAGAACTAGAGAAATCATCCCACAGGGTTGACTCAATATCGTCACCCCTAGACTTTTCCTATTCCCCATACCATTAGTAGGCTACATCCTTCAATTGGTAGGCAACAACTTCCACACCTTCCACGTTAGTAGTATGCATAATGCAGAAAATCTTTTCCATCTTATCAATTAAACCTTGAGGATCCTCCTCAACCTTAACACTAGTAAAGGTTGGAGGATTCAACCTCATAAATTGGCCAACCCTTGTGGCCCTAGAAGATGGAGTAACAATAGCACTACGTTCAGCCTGAGAAGCTACCAATTGTGCAACCATATGAATAGACTAATAAAACTCATCATTCGCCACATCAATCTGGGGAACTCGAGAAAGGATGGATGGGATCGGTGGAACTCCAGGAGGACTATCAGGTACTAGAACCCTATACCAAGTCTGGACCCAATAAGTAGCTTGTGTCCCATCAACATTATCCTTGGGTGGGACAGAGGAGTTTTATTAGACTTTCGATCGTCTGGGAAGAATGATCTGAAAAGCGAACAAATGAGTATTAGAGAAGATTTCAAGAGCTTAGACAGAAGATTTCAAGAGCTTAGACTCTACAACTTGAAAACAGAACACAAGAAAGTGAAAAATTCCTAAATGCCTTATAGCCTCTCCATTATGAGTGTAGCGTGCTATACACCCTTAAAAGAGACTCTACTCGACACAGCTTTGTGGACTCCTAATTTACCATGAACCTAGGGCTCTGATACTAATATATCTCAACCTAAACTAGGGCCTTGTCATGCCGGGTATCTCAAGTCCAATCAGGACCGAAGACCACCCCCAATACCCAACTGTTACCCTCCCTGCACCCCCATGTCGGGTGAATTTTGAACATATAACAAGATATGATAATGTTAAATTAAAGACATGATAGTAAGCTTAAAACCAAAGTTGCAAACCTCAACCAATTAAGCATCCATTTCCAATCCCAATACCAATGCTAACACTAAAACCAACACCGCCCATGCCCATAGTAGTTCGACAAAGACTCTAAGAATAATCAAAAAATACCCGGTCAGGACATGCCTACGACCATAGCCAAAACCAAAACCAAAACCAAAGAAAGAATAATAATGAAAAGAAGTCCATAGCATGAAATAGAGCCTTTCAGAGTATGAAAGATCACCACTTTAATCTGACTTAAAACTGTCGCCAAATCCAAGTCACTAAGAAAAACGAATAGTAGTATGGTCGGTTCCTGCATCGCGTGGGGATACAACGCCTGAAGATGATCAGTGGAGTGAACGCTAGGATGTAACTTAGGGATAAAGATAAGATAATGCCATTATTTCAAAACCAAATTAATAACCATATGCAATCACATAGATATGTATATATATATTGTGTCAGGATAGGGAACAAGGTTTAGCATGCATTTAAAGCCTTAACCTAGGGTGTGTAGATTTTACCGTCCTAAAGGAACCCACGGGATATATGGTTTTATCCTTCCCTGCTAAAAGGGACCCAGTGCATGTTAGTCGCATGACCGGAGAAAGCCTGGGATGACTAGTACATCCCAATGATATAAAGTGTGACATTGTGCACATGGTCACCAAGACCACCCTCACATCGGCAAATATGAGTTTCCAGTGTCGGTCTCCCAGGACCTCCACCTTTCACGACTTTGCTACATATTCCCCTTTAAACCCATATTAAATTCTTTACACATTCCTAACAATTTACCAAGAAGTCTTTTAATTAAGCATTAACTGTTGGTATAATCATACCAAAATTAGAGTTTGCAAGTCTATTACCTTATACCACATAAGCTATTAAACCAAATTATACTCTATCATTTTTAATTAACCAAAACCATTTATAATCAAACCATGGCCACCAAGGTCTTTCTAAAACCATATGAAACTAACCAAAATCAATTCATGTTCCATTTACCATTTATGCAATGCAAGAATTCCAAGAATAGTTAAACTATGTGACTAAATCATATTCATTGTCAATTTCAAAAACAGGTTGAGGGCATGCCATTATCAAAGTCAAACTCATCAAATTGTGGGGGTTTAACCATGACCCCTTATTAAACCGTCATTTCCATGTACCCACATGCGCAAAACCATAATTAAAGCATAAATAATAACATTTTAAACCATAGAAAATAATATTCAATAATATACATTCAAAACCCTCGACCTTGATTTCAAAACCACCATTAATGATTCATGAACAATGCTTTAAACATGTGTTTTTAGTACACTAACAATGTGGGAAGAGGCACATGCCTGAATTACAAGGATTCATGGAGAGAATTGATCCTTAAGACCATAAATTAAAACTTTGGAGAAACCCTAGCCAATTTTGCTAGTGAGGATTTTGAGAGAGTAAAGGGAATGTTTAATCTTTTAAAGTGTGAAATCAATGACCAAAAAATATTATAGGGATGTGGGTTCTTAAGGGTTTTAAGTGGCAAATTTCCAAAGATCCCCAGCTAAAAACTGTAAAAGACCGCAGGTGGTTACGAGTCGACCCTCTTGACTCGTGACCATAACATACGACTCATATCCTTAAGTCATCACCAAGACAGTGAATTGGATACCCATAATTGTCCACCATATGACTCCATGACCCCACTCGTTACTAGACCATACGACTCATATAGTCTAGTCGTATGCAAGACAAAACTTAAGGGATTAGGTACTGGACAACATACGACTCAACCCTACCACTCGTAACCTGTCCTCATGGCTCCTAGTGAGACACTTATACTCAGAGCCAAGTCAAGTCACTAAGTTACTGATTTGATTAAGGATCATCCTAACAACCCTTCACCACCCCTAACGACTCAGACCACCAAGTCATTACCAAGATCGAAAACTCAACCACCACCTACTAGATACCTAATGACTAGGGTCAACTAGCCCGTACCCACACCATACGACTCATATGGTTAAGTCGTCAATAAGACAATGAGCTCAAAGCCCGGGAATTTTCATAGGCCAAAACCTAGGGTAGTTCATATAATCTCTCCATGATCGTACCTACACTTATAGGTTATCACTGTTGGACAGTGCTTTACTAAAATGGCCATAAATTTTTATTCAGATGTCAGATTAAGGGAAAACTAGTTGCACTAAAAATATAATTCAAATATCTATCATTTGGTAGGTCTTGTGCTTAAAAACACTTCAGAATCTAGAATTTATGCTTATTTGAAGTTGACTATGGAGAGATTCTTCACAAGAAATCAATCGGTAAGGAAGGTTTAACCTTGCATGATCTAGGAGTTACTTATGGCCTTAATATATGTCTAAATCTCTTCCCATACCACAAAAATATGATGTTTGATTTTTCATATATGTCAAGCATGGTTCTAACATCTTAGCTTGGATTTTTGGGGTGTTATAATTGCTAGTGAACCTATAAAGCGATTTGTTAAGGTAGAAAAATTAAATCAAACAAAAGATAGAAATAAATTATTGATAGTTGAGAAGGAGAATGAGCATCTCATTGAAACTGTTTGCACCTTATTTAGATTTATATTCTATTTTTATTAAATTAATATAAACACAATTGTGGATATATTTTCTTTATTATTTTATAATAAACCAAATAAACCATACCTAAAAGTTAGGATGTTCATAACAAGAGATGGGGTTAAAGTATTGGCTACGATTTGGTTGAACTAAATAGTTTGGGCAAAACTATGTATGTTTTTAAAAAAATTATTTAATATGCATAATTAATATATTTAGAACCTAATAAGATGCACATTTTAGAATTTAGAACTCATAAATTAAATATTTTTAATCTATCTCTGTGCAACATGAATTTGACTGATCTTTTTAGTAGGATATTATGAATATAATTAAGATTTTGTAAATAGTATAGGATCAGATTGGAACCACATATTATGTTGTCATTGCTTAATTAGTAGGCTTGAACGTGTGGGGGGTGTCATAATTCTCATGAGTGATTTGTTCTTTATATGATTTTGACAATCCTCAAATTTTTCATGTTGAAATTCAGAAACAATTTAGGGTTTCTTCTCATACATTTGATAATGATGATGTGCAAAACTATTTATTTTCTCTATTTCATCTCTTTATGAACTCTGATCAGATAATCTAACAAACATCTTGTCATTACACATCTTAACAAAATAGGGTAGCTAAGAAAAAAACAAATATCATTGAGACTGTTTGCACCCTATTCATACAATCTCATGTTCTTTATACTTATAGGGGACAACATATATAATTCTCACATCATGTAATCTTATATATAATTCTCAAATATGTTATTTTATTACAGAATGTCTTCCTCAACTATCTAGAATCACGCTCCATATTATGTTTTGGGATGAATCGATCGGTCTAGCCTCAATCATTGGCATCGTCAGAACTCTTGAAAAGAGCTCTCCTTCCATTTGAACTAGTTTCATCATTCCTCCTCAAATGATGCAAGGGGAGTAAAGTAGTAGGAGGTAGACAAGGTAAAATGTTGACCAATTCCCAATGCTAAGGTACAAAGGCATGCCACAACTCTCCAAACCTTGGGACTAATTTGGCCCAAACACAGTTTGAATATTATACAGAAAGAAGTAATAACTTCATCGATAAAGGGTTTGCCGAAATACATGCTAAACTAAGTGTGAACAAAAGTATAGTTGGGTTTCGGAGATGTAATATACTCTTGAAGTCCTGGGGTCCAACACTCAAATTTTATTAGCATGTCATACACAATCTAGTGGGACCATTGGCATACCCAGACTTTTCACCAAGTGGGCTCAATATATAAAAAATAAATATGCAACAAATGAAACAAAACAAGGTTTGATTAACTAAAACATATTATTATAAGACTATTTTATGAGTTTTCATTTCTTGAATCCTATTCATAATACTTTCATCAGAAACAGTATTAACTATTTATTCTACATAAGGCACCATACAACTACACATGAAACCATCAACCATTCAATTTCTCAATTCACTCTTGATCAACTTCATTTTCGAAAAGGCTCTTTCAACTGTACCTGAGACAACCAGCATGAGTAATGAAAACTTTACAAGATAAAACACAAGAGGAAAATTAAAGTATTTTTTAGTCTTAACTATCTCCCCCGGAAAGGTCACCAAGTCCAACATCAAAAATATAAGTCTCTAGTTGATTCTTGAGAGTAACCATTATATTTTCACCAAAATCATCAAGATATAATTCAGTCATTCTCATTATTTTGTTTATGTCAAAAGTAAAAAATGATTCATTAGGATTCAAGCAAGCAACCCAATAAGCAAATTTGTTCTCACCTCATTAAAACGATCATTGAGTTCTTAAAGCTACTAATCAATAATCTTATAAAATACTTACATGTAATAGTGATGTGAGATTGTATAATAAGCAACTCTTCATCGAGATCTTCCAAAATTAACATAGAACTCATTAAAATTAGGTATCAAAATATCATACCTGACACAGAAAGTAGACACATTTTTTATAAGTGGATCCCATCATTTATCCTATAAATCTTGCAATCATTTCTTCACCACTTTTACAAGTAGAATAGCATTTGCAATATCTTGTTCTTTCTTCTGTAAGGATTCATTAAGCTCATTTATGATTGCTAAAATACCTCTCATTAAGTAAATTATGAAAGCAACCTCAAACATTTGACAAGTTTGAGATATCATATTGCCCTAGATTTTTCTTCGATAGATTCAGAATCAACAACAATACTATTAAAGACATCAATAATAGAACAAAACATACTAATAAATTTCTTAAATGATTTATAGTATGAACCCCAACGAGTATTAAAAGATCTAGCAAGACCAAGTTCTTAATTCAAGCCTTTACCAGTTTCAACCTCGCTCATATTTAGCGCCTCTTGAACTTTTTAGGCTTGAGCTTGTCGAAGTTCATCCATTCGCTTAAAAGAAACTCCTACTACATTTAATACATTGGAAATCAACAATACAAGTTCTCCAACTTGAAGACATTTTTTAGATACACCAACAAGAGTTAACTGAAGTTGATGAGCAAAATAATGAATTGCATGAGCTGATCTACTTTCTTGTTGAATCAAAACTTTAAGGCCACTTAGATGCCCTTGCATATTGCTTGCTCCATCATAACATTTCCCTAGTATACAAGATAAACTCAAAGAATGTTGAGTAAGATAGTTAACAACTGCTTCTTTTAAACATACATCACTAGTATCATGAACATGGACAATCCCTATAAATCGTTCTACAATAGATACCCCACCATCAATATATAGCACAATAATTTTCATTTCTCCTTACGTGACACATCTCAAGATTTATCTACTAGCAATGAGAAATAATCAATATTTAGATCCTCCATAATAGCTTTAAATATTTCAAGTTTACATGCAGTGACAGTATCCTTTTGAATTTTATGAGAAGTCAGTTGATTATTTTTTAGATTTAAACACAAGATCTCTAGTTCTATCACACCGACTTGCATACCATGAAAGAATTTCAAGAAAGTTACCCTTATTCAATGATTATTGATCTTCACGATGTAAATGGAATGTCAATCCTTGATTCAAAAGGAGTCTCACCACATTAACAGAAGCTTGTAAATGAATTCTCTATTCAAGCTTGGTTTGATTGGATGGCTTCACAAATGCGGTTTGAATTGATTGTTCTTTTTGTATTAGATCTTCACATTTTTTCTTTGCCTGATTGTGATCACTATTCGGCCCTCCAACGTGCTTATCTAATCTTTTTTTTTGTGTCAACTTCTGAATCCTATACTTGAAAGTGTTTTACCTCCACCTTGATAAATGTTTTCATTTTGAAATAAATAACAACATAAACAATAAGTGGCATCTTCAATTTCACTATACTTCAACCAATCATGATGTATTTTAAACCATTTACGATTAAAATGGTGTTTTAATCTAGAAATATATCTTTGAGGAAACTCACGAACTCGAGGTTGATGTGGACCTGTTTGAATATATGTTTTCCTAATCTCATCACGATCATTCGGATGATATTTCCAAATGAATTTTCTTTCTTTTGGATCTACCGGTAAAAAATTCAAGTTTACTTATTGCTTTTGGTTTTTAGCAGAATGATGATTTTCTTCTAATTGATTCAAGTTCTCTTCCATGCGAGGATTATTTTGGGTGGATGAACTTGATTGCGGCAACTTTGATGATACCAGAGAGAAATTTCTCTTTATTGAATTTAGAACCTATATTGTCAAATTAAACGTCTCATTATAAAGTAAGAGTTATTGTAAGTATTTGAATTTTGGAAGTTTGTAAAAAAGTAACTAAAATTGAGGAGAAAATCAATTGTGATTTTCGTCAATTTTATGTAGAAAGAATTTTTTCAAGTTGAGGACCGCAATAATTTTATAGCTATAAAAGATTAAAAGTTGAGAATAAAGAGCAAAGAACAAACTTGATAAATTTCTTAATTGATGTGAGATTGACTCTTTTTTTTTACTTGAAGGCTATAGGATTTTGTTATTTTTCTTTGTGCTGTAGGAAATGGGGAATAAGGGGAATTAAGGACCGGAGAATTAGCATGTTTTTTAGAAAAAAAGTTGAAAAGTTAACCTTTTTTTTTACCTAAAAATCATTGAATTAGCATGTTTTGAGAATAATTCCTTAAAACTTTTCAACTACTGATGCTTAAAATCAAAAAAACATGGCTGCTACTTTAAAAACTTTTCAACTACTGATGCTTAAAAGTTAAAACCAAAAAACGAGGCTGCTGCTTTTAAAATGATTGTTGCTATAGGGTATCAAACTCGTGACACGAGTATTAAGATTTGAACTCACTTCCACTGAACTAGTCACTTCACTTGTGCATAGTTGGTTCAAAATTAAATATATATACTTTTATTTATAAAGTGATTATATATACGGTGTAATTTTTCGATGAATTGGATTCACGTGAACCTACAGGAACATAAATGGGTCCGCCCCTGAATGGGACTATAGGGTTTCTTCCTGTATTATAGAAGATAACTCATCAATGGCCTTGACCTTTGTTCCAGTATGTTTGCATGGAAGGATCTTGAAATGGCATCAAAATGATGGGGATAATTTTATCAACGATGGGATTAAGAGAAACATTCTTCTTTTTTTATCCAACTTTCAAACCACCTGAGGCAGGAGAAATCTTACAGAACTTGAAGATGATAAGACATGTTAGAGGCGGAAACAGTTGTAGAATTAGAACGAGAAAATCGCTAAGGAAAATCTAGTTGGCAGTCTTAGAGATATAAAGGAAAAAGCATAGAAAACTAAAAAAGAATGAGGGAGCTCATATTTATAGTTTGCTATGGAAGGGTTCCCCATGCCGCCTGGGCAAAACACTGTGACAGAACTAAATACGTAGTAAAAGAGATTAAAAAGGAAAGATTGTTTATCTTTCATGACCAATAAGGGAAATAGTGCAGATGTTACAAGCTAGCCTTTTTCTTTTCCTCTCCTGGTCTCGGCTAATGCCATAATCAGAAGACGAAGGGGCTATTGTAGCAGAGGAAATTTATTCGATATACTAGAGGTGACACGTAATAATGAAGTCTAATGAATATGTGAAATTCCAGATTAATGAGAGTAGTGATCCTTCGAGGAAGCGTTCTTGGAGGAAAAGAACGAAGGGATCCTTGCCCGAATGCTATAAAGGAAAGGACCAAAAAGAGAAAAGGTATCCTTGCTCGAATGCTATGGAGGAAAGGACGAAAAAGAGAAATGTGTCACGTATAGGTATGTGGATGAGCCCGTACAGACCTAAGTAGCCATGGGAATAATAGCTAGCACTATTAACATCTACACGTGACCTCTTATTAGTTGTAGTACTTGAGGTCGTTTGGTAGAGTGTATTAGAAAGTTAATGCATGTATTAGTTTAATGAGTATTACTAATACCTTGTTTGATATATTTTTTTGTCCTATGTGCATTAGTTATACACTATTGTGTCTTGAGATGTGCATTACTAATACCTCAAAATCCATGGTATTAGCAATGCAATAGATCCAATGCATGCATCAACATGATTAAAGACACTATTATCTCTCAAAAAATATTTTCACATCCTTTCCAATATATATATGGTGAGCATTGTGTAAAAAAAAGATTTTTTTTTAGAAATTATGTAATTCATATTATTTTTAATACATCAAACCAAACACTGCATAAGAAAATATAAGTATAACTAATGCAAGTATAGCTAATAAAAGCACTACTAATATACTATATTTTGCATTATTCTTATACACTACCAAACGACCCCTACTCTAGTGTAATTTTTGTATTGGCTATGGCCTCACTATTGTCGTCAATAAATAGTTCACTCCCATATGTAAGGGCATTCTGCATTCCAAGCAATACAACAACAATATTACACTTTCTTTTTACCAAAGTCCACTTAACGTTCCTTTGTTTTACTTAGTCATTCACAGACATTACCGGAGTTGTAGCTGTGGTTCAGGGAAACACTAGCAAAAGATCGAAACGCATGAATTTACATTCATTCTGCTTTACTGCTTTATTCTAGTGCTATTTCTTTCCTTTTAGTAACGAAACCACTAGTAGACGGATCTAAACAAGACTTAAATTAGGACGCGTGCTCTGAGCATCATATACTATAACATTTTGAGTGCAAACAAATACAATGACCTCATATACTATACCATTTTTAGTGTAAACAAATACAAGTGACATCTCGCATTCTTTTAACTCCTTGATTTGCCGCAGCTAGTTGTCATTTTGGTCACAAATGTAATAGAAGATAAGCTTATGTACAAAAGCATTTAAACAAAGAAATCAAGCCAAAACAGAGCAGTTCACCCGCGCAAAAGTAGTAGGTGAATTTAATTAACCTTTTTTACAATGAGTTAATCCACGGGACATAAACTCCTTATTCAGGTTGGTGGTACTTCTACGCCTAGAAAATAAGTTTAGCACTGTACTCATTGTGCAGGTATTACTGTACACAAAATTGTCGTCACTATATAAGCACGACACAGAGAATAAAGATGGTAATGTAGCAAATTTTCCTCATTTCCATTTATTCTTCTGTTGGTACAACCTGCAGAGACCGACTGTTTACAATTGCTTCCTTCGACGACCTTCACAGAATTGAGACTTTTCCTCTGTTGCTCCTTTGTGGAACTCATTACAAATCTCAATGGTAGTGCATTCATCAGCCTAAAAACTAACTAAAACTAAAAGGGATTTTTTTTTTCTTTTTCCTTTTACATAATTGAAGACTTGATACAACGATCACTATGAACTAATTTTCAACTACTGCACTTCCCGCAGCCATTACCTTGGAGATATCTGCTTGTTTCTGATTTGGTTGCGTTGAGTCCCCACTTCGAATGAACCAACAGCTTCCAATCCAGGGTTTTCTAGTGTGCTTCTTTGCATCTACAAGACTTTGCAATCAATTCTCAGTTGCTCTGGCTCTTTGAGCCCAGCAACAAGCTTCTGTTATTATTACAACAATGCCTAACCTGTCAACCTTTATGCTGATCTGTACAAGTTTCAAATCCCTTGACATTAAGATGCTGAAGACGCTTAAGACGACTTATAATCTGCCCAAAAGAGGGGCGCACTTGGGGATTTCTGCAGAGAAGGACATTAGTCATTTAAATGAAGACTCTTCTGGACATGAACACACTTGAAATTCATTTGCACATGAAATTATATCAAGTTCAAAAGATACATACTGATTCCAACATTCACTTATAATCTCTGCAATTATGGGATCAACACTTGCAGGAATATCAAGGCGTCTACCCTGAAAACCAACGGCTCCAACAACTTGCATTGAGTTCATCCCTGTCCATGGCACTTTGAGAGTAGCTAACTCCCAGAGTATTACACCAAAACTGAACACATCAGATCTGCAAACCAGACAAACCAAACACATTCATGAACATACAAAACTAATAACCATAAAAAAGTTCGCTAACGAAGGATATTAATAAAGAATAAACTCACTTTTCATTGGATGGTTCATTCCGTAAAACTTCTGGTGCCATCCATTCAGCCTGCAATTAATGGAATACTATTAGCAAATTTGAAGGTTTCAGATCTTATCTCTTCTCAACCTCTCTAGACCACAATCTTTGTTAGTTCTTGTTTTTGTTCTCAAAGGGTAGAGAACAGTAGGAAAGAAGCCTGGACAGATGGCATAAACTTTCATAAAAGTGAACATGCAATCACCGTTCCGGCAGTTGACTTTGAAGAGAGAAATGTGTGGTGCTTCATGCGGGACATCCCAAAATCACAAACCTTCAAACATGGAGGAAGCATGGATTATTGGGGGATAAACAAAAGCTTACTTCTTACAAATTTTATAGGCTACTATTACAAGATTCAAGTCAGACACACTATTACAAGATTCAAGTAAGACGCACCTTAACAACCCAATTTTTATCAACCAGAAGATTTGGAGTCTTCAAATCTCGATGCACAATGAGAGGGTTGCTTGTGTGCAAGTAATTCATTCCTTTGGCCTACAAGAAGTTGAGACATTAGAAAACAGGAAACTAGATCTGACAACAAACCAAGGTGTTCCGCCTCCAATAAATACCACATCAAGTGCCATCCGCAAACGCTTTTTCTCCTCAATTTGGATACTTGGACGATGCAGTAGCTTATATAAACTTCCCCTGCACCAAAACTATGGCTATCAGATATGCTTCAGAAGAGAAACAAATTGACATATTACTCAACACAAATGTGATACTATCAAGTATCTCAGCATCAATGGCAATAGATCTAGGAGGTATTTTTTTGAGAAAGAAAGATCTAGGAGGTATCAGATGAGATAAGAGTTTCCCGAACATTTTAAACTGTGTAATCATTTGCTAAGCGAAGAAATAAACAAGAGCATCATTTCACAAACACATTACAAAGATTTGAGAGAACACAAAGGCAAAAGGTACAAGCCACTACCAAACCGGCAACAATGTCCATAATTTTGAAAAATATTATGAGCCAAGAAACTAAGACTAAATATTTAAGATATGGGAAAACACTAATTGCAGTATGTCAGTAGATGTGCAAGTAGCAAAGAGTTCTCAACCTGGGCAGGTACTCAGTCAGTATAGAGAGATTTGGGGGACGAGTTACAGCTCCCATGAAGAGAACAACATTAGGATGTCTCAGCCGCAACATAATTTCAATCTGCAAAATGAAATTCACAGCGTGTTAGAATTTCAGGAGAACTCATAGTACAGGGACATCATATCATTGCCTAGTTACAACTTACTTCACATTTAAACTGTGCTAGGGCATCACTTGTTATATCCTGATTCATGAATTTCTTCACTGCAACTTCCTGCAACATTAAATTTACAGATAAAAGGTGTTAGATAATTATACAATCACTACTGTAAACAATACAGACCACTCTCATGCTATCGGCACAGAGATGCGGGATGCTAGTCAATTTCTTTCAGAAATTTTATCGGTACAAAGTATCGGACGGACAGTGAGTGACCAGTGCATGCCAACTTTCTAGAACTCTAGCAAGTAACCAGAACAAAGATTTGACGTGATACCAAAGAACACAAACACTAGGAAAAAAAAATCTCAGAAAGGGCTAAAAATAAAAATATAGAAAGAGTACCCAAAGTTATCTATATTTCTCTCGGCATAAAAATCTCAGATAGGGCTAAAAGAATGCTAAAAAGCACAAAACCTAAAACAGATGTACTAACATGACCAAAGCATATTCCTAACTAATTGGATAACTTATATAGTTCTTTTTTCCATTGTGCCTTGAGTTTTGGTAAGTTTGCACGGATTCCAAAGAAATTATAGGTCTTTTAGATAACTTCTTTCCACATGATTTCAGTTAACACATTCACTCACCATGGTATTAGTATTACATTTATGAGCCGGTGCATCCGGATGTTGACGCGGGACATGACCAAACTATATCATGCAAACTTTTATTTTATCTTCAACATGTGCTATGCACCTTTTGGCGAATGTTGAATATACATGTGCTATGCACCTTTTGGCGAATGTTGTATATTTTAATCTTGTATGAGCATACACATCTCCATAACACTCATCTTACAGATGTGTTGGAATTTAAAGGCGCAACATTCATTCCCGTATATATTGTTGGCCTCATAACTGTTGTATAGAACTTATCTTTCATTTTGGTAGGCATGCTTCCATCACATAACACCCTGGTAGCAAATTTGCATTTAAACCATCCGATTTGATTCTGTTTAACATCATCATCTACCATTCCATTCTCCTGGAATGAACCAAGATATCTGCATTGTTTGCTTTAGACACAACAATTCCATCTAATCTCACCTTAACTTCTCTTTTCTTATACCGACTAAATTTGTGGTGCATATATTCGCTCTTACTTCTATTTATCCTACACAACAGAATACATTGGGATGTGCTCCTAAGCATGACCAAGTAGAATGAAATGAATGGTAAGGATATATATAACTGACCCCAATTAGCTTGGATTAGAAGAAAAGTTGTATTGGGCAAGTTCCTGATTAGATAAGACAATCTACCTCTAAATACTATGCCATTGATTAGGGAAAATCTAATTTCTTTGAAGAGTGAAAACCAAGATCTTGTCACTAATTTAGTACAAAATCTGAATATCAAGCTATGACCCATGCAACCATATATATCTAGTAAAGAAATGACTTCTCCAAGAGTTGAGGTGACGTAGAGGTGGATTGTGTTTTAGTAACATAAAATTGAATCCAGATGAATTGCTTCTAGCTTCATCGACTTAAATGACCCACAAGCCAATGTTCTTACAAAATTCCTCGAATTCAATACATTTGCAACATGTTTTGAGCCTATGAAAAAAATGCTTCAAGGAGACTGTTAAGATTAGCACACAATTCATAATTTCATATTGATTTGATTAATTTACATAGATTAGGTTATTTGATTGTTATAACTATGCCCAGCCAGGTTATTTGATTGTTATAACTATGCCCAGCCTTTTCCCAAAATTTGTAGTTCATTAATTCCGCTTTATTCTACACTGTCTCTCTGATTATTCACAACAACAACATACCCAGTATATTCCCACCAAGTGGGGTCTGGAGAGGGTAAGTGTACGCAGTCCATACCATTACCTCAAATGTGAGATAGAGATAGAGAGGTTGTTCCCAATAGATCTAGACAAGGAATAGTAAAAGAACAAGATACAATAGAAATTAACATATCCAACAATACCATAAACAAGATACACTAAGTAATACAATAAAAAATATAAAATCCTAAACTCATACTAACCTTCTACCCTAATCAGCCTCCTCCACAACTTCCTATCCAAGGCCATGTCCTTGGTAAACTGGAGCTGCTCCATGTCATGTCTAATCACCTCCCTCCAATATTTCTTCGGTCTACCTCTAAGTCACTTGAAACCATCCCTAATCAACCTCTCACACCTCCGTACTATGGCATCCGTGCTCCTCCTCATCACATGACCAACCCATCTCAACCTCGCTTCCATCATCTTGGCTTCGACCAAAGCCACTCCCACCTTATCTCGAATAGCCTCATTTCTAATCCTATCTTTCCTAGTACACCCATACATCCACCGAAGCATTCTCATCTCCTCCACTTTCATCTTCAACACTCCACCCCATACAACAAAGCCGGACTAACCACCACTCTGTAGAGCTTGCCTTTAAGTTTAGGAGGTACCTTTGTGCCACACAAGATTCCAGAGGCGAGCCTCCATTTCATCCACCCTACCCCAATTCGATGAGTGATATCTTCATCAATCTCTCTATTCTCCTGAATCATAGACCCCAGATAATTGAACTATCTCTTACTGATAAAATGAGTATCAAACTTAACCACCACATCGGACTCATGAGACACCTCACTGAACTTACACTCCAAATATTTCGTCTTAGACCTACTCAACCTAAATCCTCTAGACTCGAGAGTTTGCCTCCAAACCTCCAATTTAGCATTAACTCCACCTACGTGTCTCATCAATCAAGATTACATCATCCGCAAAAAGCAAACAACAAGGCACTTTCCATCTAATGAATTTAGTTTGAGGGCATAGCCTATTTGATTTGATTAAGTCTAATTTTGGGGGACTTAGCAAAACGAACTGAAAAACCAAGAGAATGGGATTTTTCAAAAATATACCTCCATGTCTCTTCCTTGCCATGGTTTCTAAACATAGTGTTTCATATGTTAATACCATTTAAGGTTCTAGACCACTTTACAATCTCTTCAATTTTAAAGAGAATCTAAATAGCTCATACAATTAACAGTGAATTAGAGTGCATGGTTTGCGATTCTAAGATAAATGGAGAATGAAAGAAAATGGTTAAAACATTAAGCTAGGGGTAGATTGCTTCGGTAAAGAGAGACCATCACTATTACACGTACAAATATTTCTCACTATGTGAGCATATATGTGTGTTGTATATACATTCTTACCAGAAAAGGAAGTGTATAGGCAGAATACATCGACAACCCCTTAAACATGCCAATAAATTTCATTTGAACACTCGAACTACGGCCTATTCTGGTTGAGCACCTGAACACATATTAAAGTGTTCCAATTAGACACTTTCACCTCATATTTTAGAAAATCTTATGCGCGTGTTCTGAAGCACCCATTACATAGAAAAGTTAACTAGTTGTATCTCACCTCCTTTGATTATTTGCATTAGCCTCAATAGGCCAGAAAACCTCATGCATGTTCCAACTACGGTTAATGTGTATAATTAAAGGATGCGACATATTTTATGTGGTTAACTTATCTACGTAATGAGAGCTTGAGAACATGAACAAAAGTTCTTCCAAAATTTGAGGGCATGTGCAGGTGCAAATATGACCATGCCATAGTTTGAATGTCTAAATGAAATTTACTTGCAAGTTCAAATTAGGAGCAAAATGCTCAATTAGAATCTGGCTGATTATTGGTCAGAACATGGCTGGAACTTCACTTTTAGACACAATATAAATGATTGGGAGTTTGATAGTGTCTTCTCTAATGCTTCAGCTACATAGCCAAAGCCTAGTTCTGTCAAAAGCTGACACTTTACTATGGAATGGAGATGCAAAGGGGAAATTCAAGGTTAGACGTTGTTATCAAATCATAAGGAATTCATCTGACAGCTTTCCCAATTGTCCTTGGAGAGTCATCTGAAGAAATAAGGCACCTTTGAAGGTCAATTGTTTTTTTGTGGCTGGTGATGCATGAAGCATGTTTAACTCAGGATATTCTTCAGAAAAGAAAAACTACAATCTGCAGCAGATGTACATTGTGTGAGAAGGGGAGAGTGTCAATAATCTCTTCTTACATTGTCCCTACACCTCACAAATTTGGCATTTTCTACTATCTATTGTGGGGGGTTCAGTTGGGTGATGCCTGAGGCGACAGTCGAGCTACTGCAATGCTGGAACATGAAAGGACCGGAAAAGGCAAACTAAGAATATGGAACTCAATGCCTGCTGCCATCTGTGGTGTATTTGGAAGGAAAGAAATCCGAGAATTTTTCAAAGCAAAAAGGAATCTGTAATTAGTTTAGAGCACAGAAGAATTTCTCTTCTGTTTATTGGGTGCAACATGACAATAGCTAATGATACAGAAGCCATGGTTGACTTTTGGAGTTCATTTCACATCTTGTAATGAGACTTGCGTCTGCAAATACTTGCCAGAAGTTTGCTGCTTCTAATACAATACCCTTTACCAATCAAGAGAAAAAAATCTGGCTGAACCAATTTTAGATTTTGTGAGGTGCTTTAGACAGGAGACAAGTAGGAAAGAGGAAGTCGTAATGAAGTTCATGGGTGTGCGTTCAGTTGCAACTATAGTGACTATGGGAAGAAAGGAATTCGTGAAGGAAATGTCAGCTTATCTATTAGGCTACATACATAGATCTAAGAGGAAAATCTTGTCTATACTATGCATACTATTATTTAAAATAGTTGCTTTTAGTCTACTTGAAGTCCACTGGCTTCTAAATTACCTTAATCATCATCTTGCATTCCAAACATATTACTAGGAAAACAGATGCTCCCTCCGTTCCAATTTATGTGACAGGATTCCCTTATTAATCCATTCTAAGAAGAAAAGCAAATTTCTATATTTGGAAGCAATTCAACTTTAAACATCTCATTTTACTGATAATGGGAAGCTAGCTCTTCCTTGCTCCTTCAAGCAGAAAGCAACTATTATCCGGAATTCATTTATAGCCACATAAATGTTAGGGCATGTGTAAACCACAAATTTCAAAAGTCATATAGCTAGTTATGGTATGTGCAAAACCACAAGTTCAAGTCTTCTTTACTTTCAAACTTCAGGCCGCGTCAAACTACATCACATAAATTGGAATTGAGGGAGAAATGTATATGTACCAATGCCGCTAAAAGTAGAGTAGAGTGGAAACTCTTCCTATCCTTCCACTTAGAATCATGAGAACCACATATGATTCAATGATGTCTTGATTTTTGCCTATTTTCTTCTTGTCAATTTCCTCTGCAAATGACATTTTCCGAAACAACTTTGATAAAAGGTGTAAGGTGACTAAATATTTGGTCACGCCATTTAATACACAGTGCACACATGTGACATGCCTCTAATGATAAGAGAGTGTGCATGCATCAAGTAGTGTTAATAGCTCCTACTATTTCCAAATTCATGGAAAGGATTGGCACATATAAGAATTTCATAATACTTTCCTATTTGAAAGAGTCCTGCAGAAAATTAGAAAACCGATCCATGAAAAAGGCAAATCCATTTTGCTTTCTCCAGAATATGGAACACAGAAAATTGGGGACTTCTCAAACTCTAGAGCTAATGTGCTATGGTTCTTATTCCTACTCACGGTAGAGAAATAGAAATTCAAATCAGAAATAAGACTTACTGTGCCATTCCATTCTGCACGGTATACCTCGCCATATGACCCTGCAAAGTCACATCAGTGTTATTATGTTGAACATCTAATCTTAATGATTGCCTTCTTTTTTACATTCACTTAAGCAAGAAAGATATAACTAATTTAAATGTTAAACTGTATTCATAAGGAACAAAATAATCTGCTTCCTAAAAGTAAGTAAAAAGTAGGAAGGGAATGGGGAAATGAGTAGCAAAGCGGTAAAAGTCTCCACTCAAGCAATACTACTGGAGGCACTCACACAAAATTTTGCCCCTGTGAATTAATGAAGTCTTGTGGTAGTTAAATGGAAGTGGCCAGTGAAGACAATGTATACTGCTTCCAGAATTGGAGTATTTATTATATTTTTAAGAAAAGCAGAACTATGATAAATTTTGGTAATATGATATTGAAAGGCATTGATATTTTCTCATAAGATGATCATATTTTAATAAAGCTAGTAACAGGGAGGTACCACAAAGCACATGAAAGGATACTACATTTTCAACAAAATAGCATTCAGCTTTCTATGACAATCAGTTCCTTACACAAAATATATGACAATTCTGTTTCCGTAAAACAGACAAAATCCGGACAACTGAATTGGGGATGGCAAGAGTACTGTATTTTCATGTGATGAAAGGTAATGCATTCAGGTCTTTCCAATTAGATGAAGGAGCTCCAACTTTCGAATAGCTGGCACTAAATGAGGGCACATCCATAAAATAAAGGGTGATATTATCTGCCAACTCACCTTTACCCAATGTACAAGCTACAATTTGCAAATGATTAATAGCAATTAAACAAACAAAAAGGACCTAGTTTTGACAAGGAAAGAAACTAACAAATTCATCTGAAAACTTATAAGTTAGACCTTATTATTCACATGAATTCACACATAACTTATTAACAGGAATATTCACAAAACTAAGACAATGTGAAATGAATAAACCTGAAAACACAAAAACTAGGAAAAAGAAAATGATTTGACATTTTGTTTTTGCTTATGACCAAGTTTAATAACATAAGAAGTGGCCTTTTTACAGAGAATAAAAGTATGACTGCTCTATATGACTGAGCACACATTTATATGTACACATCTTTATTTTTATTGAACTCAATTTAGAATAATACTGTACCTGACATCATTAGGTAACTGCATATGAACTGTGAACTACATAGTTTACGAATAACATACTGAACTTTCAGTCTAGCTCTGCTATTTTTCTTCTATCATTTAACAAGAAGATAGCAAAACATGTAGCCATATGTTTACAACAGAAAAGAAAAAAGTGAAAGCTTAAATCTGACTTTAGATAAAGCCGCACTAACTTTTCTCCAAGGTTGCATCACCCATCCATGTCCAATCACAGAAGATGAAATTAAAGCACTGAGTCTTACCAATACCAATACGTTCAAAAACATGGAGATTTTCCCACGGAATTTCCCACTCTCCCACTCCACGTAGCATCGGGTCAAGCTGTTCTTTCTGCACCGCATAAGACTTGGACTGCATGCAAGTAACCATTTCCCTTGCTTTTGTAGTTGATTCTTTATCTTTGAAAGTACAATTGTTATCTGAAATATTTCCAAACTTCTCCCTATAGAATTTATCACCTTCATCAAGTAAAACAACTTTCAGACTGCTCTTTTAAAAGATTTAGGAAAATGAATAAATTAGAAACCCACAAATGCTCCATGACCTGTTTGGATTGTGTCATTCATTCTACATCTAACATGTGCAAAATTCTCACCTGAAGTATCATTTAGTGTATGGTCTCCCGGTGCAGCAACAGTATACTGTTCGCTTTTATAGGAGATACTGTAAGGAAACTGCATCCTGGTGAAGGCTACAAGAGACTGCATGTTATTTTCTGAACTTTGTCTAGTATCAACAATCCTTTCCTCTGATAATTGATTTTTTCCAGCAACAACTCCTAAAACCAGATCTGGTTGCAAATACATTTGACTCTGCGAGAAAACACCTTGAAGTTTAACTTCTGAGTTTTCTGCAAGACCGTTCACATTCTCGCAAGCTTCTCTAGCCTGAGTTATTTGTGCAATGGATGCATTATCATGGGAAACTGCTGAAGCATCACATAATCTAGGCGACAATGGAAGGAGATTTCCAGAGTCATGCTCAATCTGGGTGCTTACAGTTCTAACTCCACAATCCCCCTTTGCTTCATTGCGGTAGAAAGCTGGTTCTGTGCTTGAAATCAATGTATTGGCAGCTCCATGAGTAGTAGTAACTGAACCTGATTCTGTTCCAGTTTGTGTGTCTAATACAGGAAATGAAATGATAGTGCCACCAGAAGGAAGTGGTGTTACACTGTGCACATCTACTGCATAACTTTGTAATTGAGCACTCGGTGCCTCAGTAGGAATCAGCGCACCTGGTGCTCCCATTAAATCAATAATATATTCACTGCACATTAAAACAATAATCAATCAGGTCACCACTGGAAAATTTCCTAAATTTTCACGATTGTAATTCTACAGAGTAGAAGGTTAAAGAACTAAAATGGAAGATAAAGGAAAAAGAACTGATAAACAGCTAGTATCCTACATGAAACAGCGATTTAGACGAAAAACTTTTGACTAAACTTGGCAAGAGCAAAAAGAGAGCACAGAGGAAATTAACAGTACTCGTTTTTTTAGTAAGTATAAACAATACAACAAAGGGCCATCATTAAAGCAGGGTTTATGGAATGGGGAGCGGATGTGATATGTATTCAAGAAACAATAATCGAGATTTTGACAGATAATACAATTAAAAGTGTGTGTGGGGTAGGTGGGTGAAGTATGACTACATCCCGGCCCAAGGAAGTGTGGGAGGAATTCTCATTCTTTGGGATAAAGAAAAGGTTGAGTGTGTGGAGGTTTATAAGGAAGATTTCATGTTAGGAATGTGGTTCAAGGCATGGAAAAAAGAATGGAATGGGGTTTTGAGGGTGTGTATTGACTGGTGGGGAAGAGCTCAAAGGAGACTTTCTGGGAGGAATTGGGTGTTGGTATGGGGAGATGGGATATTTCTTGGGTGTTAAGAGGGATTTTAACCATTAGATTCTGAAAGGCGAGGATAGGGTGGTGTCTAGGGCCATGGAGGAGTTTAGAGTTTATATATGGCTTTCTTCTTATTGATTTGCTTTTGACAGGTGCCTCTTTCACTTGATCGAGGTCGGAAGACTCTTTTTCTAGATCGAGATCAGACAGATTTCTTGTGTCTACCACTTGGGAGGAGATGGCATCCAATGCGATCCAGGTTCCTCTTCCACAGCTGTTGTCAGACCATTCACCTATATTGTTGGATGGTCGTAGAGGAAGGCGGATGAGATCTCCTTTTAGATTGAGAATATGTGGCTAAATGTGGCTGATTTTCAGGAGAAAGTAGCTACATGGTGGAGTAGTTATGTAGTGGAGGGGAGGCTTCTTATAGGCTAGTCAAGAAGTTGAAATTATTTATAGTAGACATGGGGGTGGAATAAAGAGGCGTTTGGGAGGGTAGACATGAAGATGAGAGACATTATGAATGAAGTAGGGGAGTTGGAGAGGGGGTTAGATACGAGGGAGAAAGAGAGGAAAGAATTGTTGAAAACCGAGTTAGCTATATTGGCTTTGACTCAAGAGGTTAGTTGGAAGCAAAAATCGAGAGCATTATGGTTGAAGGAGGGGGACTCTAATACAAAATTCTTTCCCAGGGTGGCAATAGCTAATAGAAGGAGGAACCCTATAGAATCAGTGGAGACTAATGGGGTGAGCCTTGCAGGGAAAGAGGAAGTAGAGTGGGCAGTTGTAGATTATTATGAAAAATTGTTTAAAGAGAAAGCAAAGTGGAAGCCTACCTTGAGGGGGAGAGGGGGGGAGGGGTGTTAGAGTTCAGTCAAATTGGAGAGGGCGTTCAAGGAAGAGGAAGTGAAAAGAGCAGTGAAGTGCTGTGCGGGTGACAAAGCTCCAGGCCAGATGGTTTCACTTTGGATTTTTTTCACCATTGCTGGAATACAGTCAAAACCTATTTGATGGATTCTATTGCTAAGTTCAAAAATAGTGGTGAATTCGATTCTATTGCTAAGTTCCAAAATAGTGGTGAATTCAAAAGAAGTTCGAATGCCTCGTTCGTTGTCATTATCCCTAAACGAGAGGGTGGTACAAGCGTGAAAGACTATAGACCTATTAGCTTAGCGGGAAGCATTTACAAGATTCTTTCTAAGGTGTTTTCTATTAGACTCAAGAAGAAGTTGTTGGATGAGACAGTTTCTACTTCACATAATGTATTTGTGGAGGTCAGAAAAATTTTGGATACAAAATTGGTGGCTATTGAAGTGGTGGATTCTAGGAGAAAGCAATTACCAGGTGTTTTGTGCAAACTTGACCTTGTAAAGGCATACGATCATGTAAATCGGAAATTCTTAGATTCCATTATGCTTCAAATAGGTTTTGGGGAGAAGTGGAGGAAATGGATCTATTTTTACATTTCTTCAGTGAGATTTTCTGTGTTGGTAAATAGTAACCCGTTAGAATTCTTTGGGAGCTCGAGGGGTTTGACACAAGGGGAGCTTCTATCGCCGAAGTTGTTTATTTTAGTTATGGAATCCCTGAGCAAGATGATGGATAAAATTGTTTCGGGAGGCTACTTGAAGGGTTTTGATGCGGTGGTTGGGGGAGAAGGGACAATATCAATGTCTCATTTGTTGTTCGTGATGATACCTTGGTGTTTTGTGATGCAATTGTGACCCAATTAGATTATTTAGGCCAAACTCTCACTTGGTTTCAGGTAGTGTCAAGACTTAAAATCAATTTGAGGAAATGTGTGATATTTTCGACTGGGGAGGTGAATGATATTGCATCACTTGCTCGAGTTTTGAATTGTAAGGTTGGGGCTCTTCCGACCACATATCTTGGAATACCTTTAGGTGCTTTGCACATGGATCACACTGTGTGGAGTCCGATATTCAGAGAGTCGAGAAAAGACTAGCAGGGTGACAAAGAAAATATTTATACAAGGGTGGGAAGGAAGTGCTTATTAAGAGCACACTTTCTAGCATCCCCACTTACTACTTGTCTTTGTTTTTTGCTCCAACTCCGGTTATTGAAAAGTAGGAAAAGATTCAGATAAATTTCCTTTTGGGATGCGGCAAACGGGGCAAATAAGTTTCATTTGATGCGGGGAGGGGGGATTGTCACAACTCCTAAAATAAATGGGGAGGTTTGGGAGTTACAGAATTAAAAAATTTTAATAAAGCTTTATAGGCAAGTGGATGTGGAGGTTCGAGATGGAGGTACAAGCTTTATGCAGGGGTGATGGGTGATAAATATGGGAATAAGGATGGGGGTTGGAAAATTAGAGATATTATTTAGCCTTTAGGGTATGATTTTTGGAGAAATATTATAAAGGGATGGGATTATTTAGTGGAAAATATCTCACTCAAGGTCGGAAATGGGAGGAAAGTAAATTTTTGGGGGCATAAATGGTGTGGGAATATAATTTTGAAAGACGAATTTCAGAGTTTGTATTTAATATCTTGCTAACAAGACTTGACAATTCAACAAATTAGGAGGTCACGAGGTGGAGAGGCTTTTTGGGATTTGAGATTTAGAAGAGAATTTCAAGATTGGGAAGTGAGTGAGTTCCAAAGATTGATAGACTTCATAGACAAATCAATTAGGTGGATAATCCTGATGTGTGGTGGTGGCACCTTGGAAGTCATCGAGTGTTCTCTGTGAAGTTCTTTCTCCGAAAATTTTGGTTAGAGAAGAGGTTGAGTTTCTATGTAATGCCATATGGCTCAGGTGTTCCGAGGAAGGTATGCTTTTTTACTTGGCTAGCCATTAGAGGGGTGATCTTGACAGCGGAAAATCTTAGAAAGCGGAAGGTTGTTTGTGTGTTGAGTAGTAGTCTCCGCTCCCTTACTTCCTTTTGGTGTAAACAAAAAGTTTCTTGTTGTTTAGAGGATTGGATGGAGTTCGTAGAGAATCATATTTTGTAGAGTGTTGATTCTTTGGTATAACCTCTGTATACAACCGTTTTGGTCATGTTTACGAATGAAAATACTTTTAACTTGATCAAAAAGTAAAAACAATACTATATCTTACAAAGACGAATGTAAGTATGCCTCAACTTCATTTACTTGATAACCGGAAACTTCATTTAATTGACAACCAAAGCATGAAGAACAAGAAAAATACATAACAGTTATTCACGCAAAATAATAAAAATCTGTCAAGCAGTAAATAGCAGCATTCTCTGTGCAGAAAACTCGACAAATTCGTATTAAAATCAAAAGCATATCTGCTCAAGCAGTTCTACATGTAAAATGAGAACGGATTAAAAGGGTAGCATTTACCCATCCAAAACCCTCAAACCTCACCCCTGCTCTACATGATTTTCTACAACTGGAAAAATAGGGTGGAAAGATCTAAGAAAGAGAGAGGAGGGAGAGGGGGGGAACACCATCAGAAACTCGACAACCACTATGAATGATATTATTAGAAATACTAATTTTGAGAAAGCAGAACAAATTCACCTCTTTTTTTCACAAATCAAATCCACCTCTTACAAAGATCTAAAACACAGAGACATTTTCAGTAAACACTTCAAACATCCAGGAAATGTGCCACCAGAAGACTCTTTACCTTCCATTGTCAAATTTGATCAAATTAACTGCTCCATCATCAGTGCCAGTGTAGTAACTTCCCTTAACTAGTTTGCATGGTAGGTTGATTCTATCAGCAAGTACCTATCAGAAGAGGAAATGGTTCATATATGGTTAAAAGCATGAGTCAATATAAACTAGTGCAGAAGAGAAAGTCAATCATCCACTCTTGGAAGTAAAAGATTTTCTGTATTTTCCATTTGATCAGAAAAGGAGTAATATATTTAAAAATGACAGAACTAGCACAGATTCTTAATTTGGATAAGATGCCAGATGCCCTTATACTAAAGAGTGAATTTCACTGCTGAATCTAAAAAGACAGGCAAAGATCTATCTGAAATAAATAGTGGGTGTTACTAGTTAGTTAAACCGAACTTACTTCATCACTGAATACTTCAAAGATAATGAGTACCAATCATTTGATACTAAAGCAAGCTAACTCTTTTTTTTTAATAAGGTATCCTAAAGCAAGCTAATTATCCATATCAATCTAGTTAAGAAATGGAAGGAGAGATTGAAACTCTTGTCACCTTAAAGAGTAAGGCCCTATGTCGTGAATGTCCAATATCAAGACAGCCAAGGGGAAGAATGATAGAGTTTAATGAAACTCTTAGCTGATAACTCCTTGCAGTCCACTTCTTTGACATTTCTTCTGCATCATTAACAGGACCTCCCATCCTATTAACAACAAGGTCAGCGATTTTCTCAACTAAAAAACTTGTAACTGGGACCTTCTTTAAAGCTCGGCATTCCCGGGACATGAAGTACACTCTATCCTCAAGCTGCCGCAGTTCCATATCAGCTGCACGGTTTACTAAGATAACTTCATAATCAACATTATCCAAAACCGAAACTGCTTTTAGATCCACTAACAATGGCATTTTCCCCTGAATCGTTGCATTGGAATTAATTCCATAAACATCATAGAATCCATCCATCACTCTCTCATCATAATTTACGACATTATAGTTCTGCAATAACACCAGGTAGAAGGTTTAGAACCAATTCAAACTACAGATGCAAAACTTAACCAAAGAATACAGGAAACAAAGCACTAAATAGAGACACCCCGAAGTCTGCAGTCTGCTAAAAGATAACGTGCATGAACTGTGTGGTATCTTGACATTGTTTTCGGCAAAGAAC